>NC_041392.1:540933157-541106293 GCF_002162155.2 Triticum dicoccoides | reverse complement strand
CGGCACCGAGGGAGGCGGCGGCGCTAGCGGGCGCGGGCGCGGCCCGGTTGGTGCGGGGAGGGGGCCGGCTTCGGGCCGGCGGCGACGCGGGCAGGAGCCGCCACATGGCGTAACGTGGTTGGCGCGGACGGCGGCGGCGGCTTTGTCCACCCAGGACGGACGTGTCCGGCGGCGGCGCGAGGGGATTTTTAGGGTTTGGGAGAGAGGAGATCCGCGAATTTCGGGAGGGGACTTTAAATAGAGGTAGAAGGAGCTAGGAGAGTCCAAATGAGGTGCGGTTTTCGGCCACGCGATCGTGATCGAACGATCTAGATGATGGAGAAGGCTTAGGTGGGTTTTTGGGCCAAATTGGAAAGGTGTTGGGCTGCAACACACACGAGGCCTTTTCGGTCCCTCGATTAACCGTTGGAGTATCAAACGAAGTCCAAATGGTACGAAACTTGATAGGCGGTCTACCGGTAGTAAACCAAGGCCGCTTGGCAAGTCTCGGTCCAATCTGGAAATGTTTAATCCCCACACACGAAAGAAAGATAGAAATGACCACCGGAGGAGAACGAAGCGCCGGAATGCAAAACGGACAACGGGGAAAATGCTCGAATGCATGAGATGAACACGTATGCAAATGCAATGCACATGATGACATGATATGAGATGCATGACAACGACAACAACACATGGAGACAAAAACCCGAACCCAAGAAAATATAATAACTTAACGCTGGAAACGGCAAGAGTTGGAGTACAAATTGGGAAAGTTACATCCGGGGTGTTACACATCATTAGGAGAATGATGTGATGGACAAGACCCAATCCTAAGCTTAGCTCAAAGATCGTGTAGTTCGTTTGCTGTAGCTTTTCTGAATGTCAAGTATCATTTCCTTAGACCATGAGATTGTGCAACTCCCGGATACCGTAGGAATGCCTTGGGTGTGCCAAACATCACAACGTAACTGGGTGACTATAAAGGTACATTACAGGTATCTCCGAAAGTGTCTGTTGGGTTGGCACGAATCAAGACTGGGATTTGTCACTCCGTATGACGGAGAGGTATCTCTGGGCCCACTCGGTAATGCATCATCATAATGAGCTCAATGTGATCAAGTGGTTGATCACGGGATCATGCATTACGGTACGAGTAAAGTGACTTGCCGGTAACGAGACTGAACAAGGTATTGGGATACCGATGATCGAGTCTCGGACAAGTAACGTACCGATTGACAAAGGGAATTGTATACGGATTGATTGAATCCTCGACATCATGGTTCATCCGATGAGATCATCATGGAGCATGTGTATTGACGGGAGAGTCGTCTCGGTCATGTCTGCATGTCTCCCGAACCCGTAGGGTCTACACACTTAAGGTTCGGTGACGCTAGGGTTGTTAGGAAGACTTGTATGTGATTACCGAATGTTGTTCGGAGTCCCGGATGAGATCCCGGACATCACGAGGAGTTCCGGAATAGTCCGGAGGTAAAGATTTATATATGGGAAGTTGTCATATGGTCGCCGGAAAGTTTCGGGGGCATATCGGTATTGTACTGGGGCCACCGGAGGGGTTCCGGGGGTCCACCGGGAGGGTCCACCTCTTCCGGAGGGCCTTATGGGCTGTATGGAGAAGGGAACCAGCCCAAGTGGGCTGGGGCACCACACCCCCTAGGGCCCATGCGCCTAGGGTTGGGGGAAACCCTAAAGGGGGCGCCCCCTTGCTTGGGAGGCAAGCCCCCCTCCCCTTGCCCCCCCTCTAGATCTCATCTAGAGGGGGGCGCCCCCCTTCCCCTTTCCCCTATAAATAGAGGGGTGAGGAGAGGGCTGCACACAACATCCAAGGCGCAGCCCCTCCCCTCCCCAACACCTCTCTTCCTCCATAAGAGCTTGGCGAAGCCCTGCCGGAGTACTGCAGCTTCATCACCACCACGTCGTCGTGCTGCTGTTGGAGCCCTCTTCCTCAACCTCTCCCTCCTCCTTGCTGGATCAAGGCGCGGGAGACGTCCTCGCTCCGTACGTGTGTTGAACGCGGAGGTGCCGTCCGTTCGTCACTAGGATCTTCGGTGATTTGGATCACGTCGAGTACGACTCCATCAACCCCGTTCTCTTGAACGCTTCCGCTCATGATCTACAAGGGTATGTAGATGCACTCCTCTCTCCCTCGTTGCTAGATGACTCCATAGATTGATCTTGGTGATGCATAGAAAATTTTAAAATTCTGCTACGTTCCCCAAGAGTACACGCCCCGGGGGCTCCTCCCGGAGGGGAGCCCCCATCCCACGCCCAAGTGGAAGCTCCATGCTCCGCGCTAGCTGTCGACACTGCCGAGGAGCGGCTATGCCCATGCACAAGCGGAAGCACTACGCTCCGCGCTAGTGATAAACAATTGAGGGCGACCCCATGGTTGTACCAACCTCAGGGAGCCCAGAGCTCAATGCCCAGCCTCACCACGACACCTCCCCTCGGGAGAGTCGCGTGAGGGGGCTAGGCACGGGGGCTGCGCTCGGGTCACGCCCAAGCGCACGCCACCCAACCAGGTCCCCCAGACCTGGGCGTCGCTCGCCCCTCCCGAGGCCTCAGCGAGGGCAGGTATGGAAATTGTTTGAACGTCAAGGGGGACTCCTGAGCATCGCGACTCAGGAGCCTAACTGGTCACGTAGCCCCTCACTCCTTGGTCCATCCTAGTCTCTGGTCGGCCCAACGGCGGTTGAGGTATGCGCGGGGCCGGGCCCTGCCGACGTAGAACATTAATCTATCCTCATGAACTCTCCCTATATGTTGTTCGCACGTCAAGGGGGACTCCTGAGCATCGCGACTCAGGAGCCTAACTGGTCACGTAGCCCCTCACTCCTTGGACTGTCCTGGTCTCCGGTCAGCCCAACGGCGGTTGAGGTATGCGCGGGGCCGGGCTCTGCCGACGCAGAACAAGGCAAATAAGGAAGGAAATCGCAGAATCTCATAGCAAATATTACAAGCATACTGTTCTCACAATACCAAATAAAAAGTCTAAACGCCTCCGCGAGGCCTGATGTATGTCGCAGGAATAAAACAAGGAGAATAGCCACGGGTCACCCCTGGATGTCGTTGTCGCCTGCGGAAGGAGCTCCCCTGTGGGCGACGATGTCTTCACCTTCGCCACCAGCCGCAGGATCCGCGGCATCACCAGACAGAGGATCGGAGACAAAGCCGCGGAACTTCCCCAGCAAAGCCTCCACTTGACCTTGAACGGCTGCGGTAGCGGTCTCATAGAGGTCTTCAGCCACAGGCTCCAGCAGCTCATCAAACTGGGTGTTGGGGTCGCGGAGGTGCAGATGGCTGAGGACGCGGGTAAGAGCGGCTGAAGGCAAAACGCGAGCTTCCGCCTCCGCCATCGGACCGAGGCCTTCAATGACCTCCTCAAGCGCCTTCTCCACGAGAGGAAGCAGCTGGGCGGGGCCGTCCTCGTCGGTATCCAGCGGCTTCTCCAAGCCACACTCGTAGAGCGTCTTCAGCGCCTTTCGAGATCTCTTCTCGAGATCGGCGAAGGCCACACGGTCTTCGGCCAAGACCCGCGCCTTGGCGTTGAGATCGGCCTCCTTCGCCCCCATCTTCTGCTCCAGCTCTTCCAACCGGTAGCGCTCGGCAACCTGCCTCTTCCCCAGCTCCGCCTGCTCAGCATCACGATTCTTGATGGCTTCCTCCCGGGCCTTCATCTCCTTCTCCTATGCTTCGCGGCGGCGCGCCTCTTTGGCGTGCTTATCTCGCAGGCTCTGTAACTTGCCCTCCAGTGCCTGGCAGCGGCCTCGGGCGACCTTGGCTTCTTTTAGCACTGCCTTATGATTGGCTGCAGCGCCGATGGCTTCTTGCTTCTCTCTCTCGGAAGCCACAATAGCCTGGCTCAGCGCCGCGCGCACCGCCAGGTCAGAATGAAGCCAGCTGGAGGCCAACTCCAGACGCCCGGCCACCAGGCGCGGGTCAGCGCTCAGGAGATCCGCCTGTAGTTGGGTCATCTATGAAAAGGCACGGTCCAAGACGGCAGCAGGAGCAGAGGAACCAAGGAGTGGAGGCGCAACAGTAGGAGGAAGTGGCGCTGTCACCAGGGCTTGGGAGACCGCGGGCTCCGGAGCAGCTAGGACCTCATCAGCCGCGCCAAGTATCGGCACCTCCGGAGCCAGCGGGGCCATAGGGGCTGACTCGATGCGACTGGGCTCCTCTTGGCCCCGTGAAGACGACCAGGCTGGGGAGGCACGGGCGATGTTGCCTCCTTGCTCTGCGGAGGGAAGCACAGCTGCCTTACCATCCTTCCTCTTCTTCGCTGAAGATGTTGGTCTGATCAACCAAAGGCGAGCGTCAGGAAAAAACAGGCACCTGCATGGACCAAGCATAGTTCAGAAAACCTACCGGTCCACCCAAGGTACTCCACCCTTCGCTTGTGAAGCTTGAGGCCCGACAGCATCGGGACCTGAGGAGCAGGTGCTCAGGCTCCAATGGTGTCGTGCGGTGCGGAGGCAGAACCGGATCCAGCCCCAGGAGGTGTTAGAGTGGAGGTGGCACCGCGCTCCACCAGCGATGATCTGCCCTTCGTCGGGACGAGGGGTTGCTCCTTCCCTCCTTGGTAGGCGTTGGCCTCAGCATCATCAGGAAGGGCGCGGAGAATCTCGGCCTTGCTCGGAAGGGAGGTCTCCTCCACCTCTTCCGGGGTCTCCTCAGAATCCTCCTCCTCCCCCTCTCCGTGGGACTTGCCAGAAGACACCTCCACCGGCTTTGGCGCCGAAAGAGCCCCCGAAAGCACCGGCGGCACCAACCCGCGCACATCAAAAGTCAGCCTGGAGGCGACGAATTCCTCCCGGTCCCTGTGTTGGAACAGGGGAATGAAGGCGCTAGGCGGGTACTCCTGGTTGTCTCCAACTATGAGGCGCAGGACGGCGTCCAGTTCGTCGTCAGGCAGGTCCCCTGGCCTCAGGCGGGCCTGGAGTGGGGCGACCCGCAGCGTCAAGAACTCCCTCAGGAGCATCGCTCCCGTTATTTTGGCCGCCCTCGCATTGCCCGGCTTCAGGTCAGCCATCATCTGCTCCAACACTCGCGACGCCCGCTCGTCGACAAGCTCCGCCCTAGGCCACTCCTTCCCTTGCAGGGGCGCCTCCGTTGGCAACGTCAGGCGCGGATGGGCGAGCTTGGCGTCCACCATGACCCACTTGGATCGAATATTGTTGGCCCTCTTCCCGGTGCTCGATATTGAGTTGGCCTTGCCGGACGCGACGAAGTTAGCGCATCTGGAGATGTGGCCCTCGCTGACGTGGAGGAAGAAGAAATGGTGCAGGAGAGCCACGGACGGCATCACGCCCAGGTACGCCTCACAGTAGTAGGCAAAGATGGATAGGAGGAGGACAGAGTTGTGATGGAGGTGCAAGCTTGCAGCCCATAGTGGTCGAGGACTTCAACAGCAACGCCGCTCGAAAAGAAGGGGAAGAAGGTGCTCCGCTCAGGCTCCGGCTCGTCGGAGGCAAGCTGGAGCTCCGTATTCCCCCACTCATTGATCTCTCCCGCCGTCAGCAGACGCACGGAGGCAAGGCTCTTCTCCGTGACAGTGGGCGCCTCAAGAGCGGGCTCGTATCAAGCTGGGGACGAGGAAGCATTGACCTTGCGCGGCACCATGAGCGGCAGATGCAGAACGAGGCCGGAGCATATCTGCAGGTAATGGCGGCAAAGAGCAAGGGGATCTGGAGCGAGGCAAGGAAGAAGCAATGAAGGCAAGTGCCCCCCGCACCAGCCTTTTGTCAGGTCAAGCAGTTGCCAAAACTGCGTGGGGAAGCGGAGATGCCCACGTCCAATCAACCGCCACGTGTCAACCGAGGCCGCAGGCTTTGGGGGGCCGCGGCACTTCAAGCTTGACCCTTGGCTTCGCCGTGAAGCCAAGCCCGCGTGCACCTTGGGCCCGGGGGCTACTGCCGGCGTTCTGGGAACGGGGGTCCCAGACTTGCCTGCCTACGGCCCGCCGCGTGGCTAAGCCAGCAGGTCGTACGGCCCATCCTCACCAATGAAGCGCCCAAGACCCTCGCGAGGGGCCAAGCCTCGCGAGGCGGACGACGCAAGACCTCCCCTGGAGCGGCCTAGCCAGGCAGGCTCACGAGGAGCAGAGATATCAAAGCAAGGCGAACCTCACGAGGTTCTCGTGACGTGAGCCGTGACGATTGGCACCAGGCGGTCGCCTGGCAGGCGCTAGCGTGCACAGCGTCCTTGTTTCCTCTTTGGTGCAAAGGGGGCAAGCGCAGCCGCGGAGTACCAGGGCCTCAGGCAAAGGTTGCCATTTCGGTGCAACAAGACCAAGACCAAGGACTGCAAGACAGAGGTCGCCGTGGAGCCCAGAACGACGTCACGACCAGAGCTTTGTGCAGGCGAAGACTACCTTTTGTCAGGATAGCTTGTACTAGTTGTCCCCCTTCAAATTGGCCCGCCATTGTTGGCTCCCTTCCCGCTCAATATTTGGGAAGAGGACCAGGGCCTCTATAAATAGGACTAGCTACCACAGTGGAAGGGGGATCCCCGGCCAAAAAAGAGAGACCACCTCACACACAAGCTCACCGAGCACAATAACGCCTCAACCTCAGGAGGCCGTTCTGCTCTTGTATTGTTCATCATCAGCCCAAGAGGCAATCCACCACCATATGGCACCCTGGCTCAGAGCGACTGGTTTACCCTGCATTGCCAGCCCAGAGACCATGTCTTCTGGCAACACACAACATATTGGTACAGAAAACAACCGCTTTATTGATGCTAGCGGAACAGAGTTCATATTACAACAGCGGTCGAGGCCAAGCGGCACACTCGGTGCGGCTGAACAATATGTACATTATTTGGTGAACAAAAAGGGGCCTCGATCCGGACAACTACGTGGCAGCGGAATAACGTCGTAGTGGAAGCTCCATATCACAGGGACACTGATCTAGACACGATCTAGACTCGAACAGCGCTCCTTTCCAACGAGACTTTCCTGAAATCTGGCATGACACGCCAGGTCAGTACATTGAATGTACTTGCAAGCTCACAACAAGCATAATCATAATGACAAACAATATCATGATATTTAACCAATTAAAATGCAACACTATATGTCAACATGTTGTGATCATGCTTGAACGTCCCTTGGGACAACTTACCAACTGTGATCATCCTCAGATCACAAACACACCACCAATGTGGTAAAACACACCACCAACGTGGTCTTTAACAACATGACTCGTGATCCTTATGGCGATCACAACCACGACCAATATCTGGTCCCAAATTCCTCGATGGCCTTTCTACCATCCTCGACAATGCAAAGTTTTACAGCTTAGTGTGCAATTTTTATTATTCGTTGATTCATGGTGGGAGCTACTACGAGGTGTCCGTAACCATGGACGCGGCTATCGATAGATTATACACTCTACAGGGGTAGCACATTGTACCCACACCACGGAACCCATGGCCTCGCACTCCCATTCGGGTGGACCAACGGCATTCTGACGAAACCCTCTATTGCCACAGCACTCTCCCGGCCACTCCGACCCAAATCCCCAACGGGCTGGTCCTGGGTGGCCCCGTGTCTACCAAAGACACCCCGACCACCGTTGTGGTCAAACTCCCACTCGGGGACACTCCCACTCGGGGACTCGGTACCATAATCTCATCAACGAGAACACAAGATTATGTCTACTTGCCGGGCCAGGGAAAACACGACATAACCTTCCCTAGATGGAGGCACCGACCAGAGGCCGTGTCAATGGACCGAATCAAGGCCCCCCATAAAGGCAAATGTGGTTGCACTGGAAAGAACTCGATTCAGCGGCATCATGACCCAGTCAACGGTGTATTCAAGTTGAGTTATTTTCAGTTTCAACTTTAAACTAACAATGACCGGTGTCATAGCATGCCATGAAATGCAAAACAACACATACATCATATAATGATAAAATGACCCATGTCTCCCATATATACACCAAGCTTAACCGTCAACAACTCACATTACTCTACTAGCTCAAAATGACTCACAACTTAACCAAAATATTTAGCAACAAGTTTCATTAATTTCTTACGCAAGAAAGTAACTCCGATAACTTTTCCATATGCATAACAAAAGATTTCACTATCAACAACCCTTAGTTTCTTTATCACTAAATTAGGTTCAAACATTCTGTAAAACAAGTATTATGATTTTAACAAGTATTTAACGGAATATTTTCTAACAGATTTTTATCAATTTTAGGGAGGCAAAAACATAGATAAATAACTACTAACATGCATAACAAAATTATTTCTAACATCATATCTTAACTTGCTTTATCCACTAAACTAGTTTCAACTATTCTATAATCAGGCATAACAACTACCCAACATTTAACAGAATGCAAATAACTCAATAATTATTTTAATGCATGGATTAATCATTTCATTCTAGTGAGAAAATCACAAATATTGAAATGGCATCATAAAAATGTTGTTGTGGCTTGCCTTAGTGCAGATAGGTTCACAAGCCTCCTGGTGATCCTCAAGACAAGCCTCACCTTCTGAAAATAATTTAAAACACAACAAGAAAATATCAAGAGCACTTCTAAAATTCACCAGAAATTCTAAACAGCTCGGAGAAATCTCATCTTTGGTGAGCTGTTATATTTTCTTTCAAAGAACACAATGCAAAAAGAATCAATTCATTTGGACTTATGGTTAAAAAGTTATAACAGTTTGAAGTGTTCTGTAAATTCAAATGAATTTGAATAAAAGAAAAAGACTGGGGGGTGACGTCGAAGGCGTAAAGTCCAGGGGCGCCACCACTCGTACCGCCTCGCGTGCGCACTGAGTGGCTGACTAGCGGGCCCCGCTAGTCAGGTGGGGGAAGAGGGGGAGAGAAACAGAGATGGTCGCGGCTTCGCCGGAGCTCTCACCGGCGACGAGGGCTCTTTGGCCAAAATGAGACGGAGGGATGGCAAGTGGAGGTCGAGGCGCACCTGCCCGTACCCGTAGCGTGGCTAGGGGTGGTCGGACAGCGTCGGAATCTAGCTCGCGAGCGGAGACAGAACGAGGGGGTCGCCGGAGTTGAAGAAGACGGCGAGCAGGGGCCACTCCAGAGGCTCCAAGCGGGCGAGACGGCCTCACCGGAGAGAGGCGGAGGCCCTGGAGGGGTCGCCCAGGCCTGGGAGGGGCTGGAGCTGCCGTGGCGACCAGAGGGGATCGTCGGCGAGCTCGAGCTCGGGGACGGCGGCACGAGGCCTGGCCGGCCAGGCTACGGCTTCCTACTCGACCGTGGAGTGTGTGTGAGTGCTGGAGGATGCTCGAGGAGGTTGGGGAGGACCTCTATATATAGGCGAGCGGCGAGGGTGCTTCGGGCTCCGCCGGTGGACACATGTCCACGGCGCCCGGCGACAAGCAGCATCAGTGAGAGGGGGAGAAGGCGACGGAGGTCACGCGGCCACTATGGGCGAGTGGAGACGAGCACAGGATCAAGGGGGTGACGACGAGCACAGTGCACTCCACACTGTTGGGCTGGCCGGACCTTGCCCGTGCTCGCTGTGGCGAGCTCCAGCGTCGGCGAGTGCCAGGGCGGAGTTAAGGGTGTCGAGACGATGATGGTGGCGAGTTTTGGCAAGGTTTGGCAGGCGGGGGAAGCGAGCACGCGCGAACAGAGCGCTCGGCGGCTCCCAGAGCGCATCGACACGCATGCCTGGCATCATGGACACGCGTGGTCACCGCGCGAACTCTCTCCTCAGGCCAGCCTTCGTCCAAAAATCATGTATGGCATGTTGTTCGCGGTGGTTTTGAAGTTTACCACGGTTTGGTTTGGATCCAGGTGCGGTAGAGAAAATTTTACAAGCCTAGTAAGTTTCTGGATAGTAACTTTGTGATGTTACTGTAGTCAAATGGCTGGGAGTTTGAAGCTGTGCTTTGGAGGCTAGCTTAGAGTTACTAAGGTAAATAAGCATAAGAAAGATTAGGTCAAATGGAGCAAGTAAAATGGTAGTTGATGTAGAAACCACCATTTTTGTCCAGAACAGAAAAGATTTTCTGTAGCAAAAATATTCCAAAAAGTGATGAAATATTTTTGCTCAGGGAGGTGCCCTAGGGTCCCTAGAATATTTGTGAATTATCTTAGAATTTTCTGAGCCATAAAAATTAGGGTTGCTTTGGATCAAACAGATTTGGCTTAGGGTTTTAGAGAGAAAATGAATATTTTTCATTTAAGAAAAATATTCCAAAGATTATTTTGTGGTGGATCAGAAGTGAAATGATGGTTTGGGAGAGAAATGAACACTTGGGTGAAAGCCAAGGATGCCCAAGTGTTTAAGTCCAAATGAAAAGATTCAAAAACTCCATGTTTCAAAAAAATTCAAATGAAAACTCAAACAAATAAGAGAGGGCAAAAACCAGGCTGTCACAAACCTACCCCACTTAGAATGAATCTCATCCTCGAGATTCGGTTGCTTGGGAAAACCACTCTGGATACTGACTCTTAAGGAACTCTTCCTGCTCCCAAGTTGCTTCTGACTATGTGTGATGCTCCCACTGAACTTTGAAAAAAATTCTGACTTTGCTGCGAGTGACCCTTTCCACTTGATCCAAAATTTTGAACGGTCTTTCTTCATAAGTTAAGTCCTTTGCCTATTCTATCTCAGCCATGGAGGTCCTTTTCTCAGGCGGGGATATGCATCGTCTCAATTGCGAGACATGGAATACATTGTGTATATCTGACAACTCCGGGGGTAGTTCCAGTTGGTATGCAACCGTACCCACTCGAGACATAATCGGGAATGGACCAATGAATCTGGGTGCCAGCTTTCCACGAGTCTGAAATTGCTTAACTCGTTTCATAGGAGTGACTCGGAGGTACACGTGTTCTCCGGGTTCAAAACTGACCTGTCGGTGATTTGCATCATAATAACTCTTCTAACGAGATTTGGCCAATTGTAGTCGGTCTCTGATTTCCCTGAGTTGTCTCTCAGCTTCCATCATGAGATCGGTTCTGAAGATACGGCTATCTCCAGCTTGAGACCAATTTAGAGGAGTGTGGCACTTACGACCATATAGAGCTTCATATGGCGACATCTTTAGGCTGGTCTAAAAACTGTTGTTATACGAGAACTCGGCGTATGGCAAGCAATCTTCCCATTTAGCTTCGTTGGCTAGCGCACAGGCTCGCAACATATCTTCGAGTATTTGATTTACTCGCTCTGTCTAACCATCCGTCTAAGGGTGATAAGCAGTACTATATTTTAGTGCTGTCCCCAAGGCTTGATGGAGACGGGACCAGAAAGCGGAGGTAAACAAAGAACCTCAGTCGGAAGTGATAGTCTGGGGTACTCCATGCAGACTGACGATTCTGGATTCATACAGTTGTGCAAGTTCATCTGCTCTGTATCTGGTGCTGATAGGGATGAAGTGAGCAACCTTGGTGAGGGTGTCCACTATAACCCAGATTGCGTCTTTGCCTCACTGAGTCCTAGGCAATCCGGTGATCAAATCCATGCAAACATCATCCCATTTCCATTGTGAAACTGGCAGTGGTTGGAGAAGTCCGGCTGGCTTCTGATGATCTGCTTTCACCTTGTTGCATATGTCGCAACAGGCTACAAAATAGGCAATGTCTTTCTTCATCCCATCCCAGCAGAATATTTGCTTAAGGTCTTCATATATTTTGGTACCTCCCGGATGAATGGAATACGAGGATTCGTGTGCTTCTAACAAGATTTTCTTCTTCAAGTCCGGTTGATTTGGTACACAAATTCGTCCACGGAATCGGAGGGTACCGAAGTTGTCCTTGAAGAAATCTAGGAGCTGCCTTGCATGTTTTTGTAGCTCGGCGTCATCTGGCTGGGCCTTGCGGATTTCCATCTCAAGTGTGGGGGTAACTTCCAAAATATTAGTGAGGCCAGCATCCACGATGACCAAGTTGAGTTGAGCGATCTCCTCCTGAAGTTCGGTAGGCAATGATTTTAACATGACATTTAAGCTGACGGGCTTTCGACTGAGCGCATCGGCAACGATGTTGGCCTTGCCTGGATGGTAATTTATTCCAAGGTCATAATCCTTGACCAACTCTAACCATCTTCGCTGACGGAGATTTAAATCCGGCTGAGTGAAGATGCACTTGAGGCTTTTGTGGTCGGTAAAAATTTGGCACCTTTTTCCAATGAGATAGTGTCTCCAAATTTTTAATGCATGAACCACTGCAGCCAATTCCAAATCATGAGTAGGATAATTTCCCTCATGTGGTCGTAGTTGTCGTGATGCATAGGCTACTACCTTGCCGTCTTGCATCAGCACGCAACTAATACCTTGTGTGGAGGCATCGCAGTACACATCAAAGCTGCGATAAATGTCTGGAAGAGTCAATACTGGTGCGGTTGTCAGACATGTCTTTAGCTCATTAAAACTCTTCTCACAGTCCTCGATCCACATAAACTTTGTATCCTTTTTGAGCAGTTCCGTCATAGGTTTAGCAATTTTTGAAAACCATTCAATGAAATGACGATAGTATCCAGCTAATCCGAGGAAACTCCGGATATGTGTTACAGTCATGGGCGGTACCCAATCAAGCACATCCTTTACTTTGCTCGGGTCCACGGCTATGCCTTCGGCGGATAGTACATGTCCGAGAAACCCAACTTGCTTGAGCCAAAATTCGCACTTACTGAACTTGGCGTATAACTGATGGTTGCGGAGTCGTTGTAGCACTGCTCGGAGGTGATCCTTATGCTCTTCTTCACTCTTGGAGTAAATGAGGATGTCGTCGATAAAGACTACCACGAGGAAGTCCATGAACACTTTGTTCATCATGTTCATGAAGAAGGCAGGGGCATTGGTGAGACCAAAGGACATCACGGTATATTCGTAAAGACCGTATCGTGTAGTGAATGCGGTCTTAGGAATATCTTACTTTTTAATCTTGAGCTGATGATATCCGGTCCGTAAATTGATTTTTGAGAATACTTTAGCCCCACTGAGCTGATCAAACAGATCATCAATCCTTGGCAGTGGGTACTTATTTTTGATGGTGACCTCATTCAGCTGGCGGTAATCAAAGCACATACGGAGACTGCCGTCCTTTTTGCCCACAAAAATTGTAGGTGACCCCCATGGTGAAGAGCTCGGACGAATATAACCCTTTTGGAGTAATTCGTCAAGATGTTTCTTTAGCTCCATTAATTTTGATGAGGGCATCCGGTAATACTTCTTGTATAATGGTGCGGTTCCAGGCACAAGATCTATGGCAAATTCCAGTTCCTGATCTGGTGGCATGCCTGGCAGTTCTTTTGGAAACACATCAGGGTACTCACTGACCATAGGAATAAATTCCAATTTAACCACCGCGGTGCAAACTAGTTCTGGCTTGGGTACATGCTTGCGAGCATAGAATTTGGTGAGCTGCCCATTCAGACTGGTCAAATTGACTTCTCGGGTTGCGCAGTTTATACAAACTTGATATTTGGTCAGCCAATTCATACCCAATATAATATCCAACTGCTTAGACTCAATGATTATCAAGGATGTTGGAAAGTAGGCCCCGTTGATATTGATCTCCAGATCACGGCAGACTAGATTGCTCTTGATTATAGATCCCGGGGTTTGTACCAGCATATTTTTGCCCAAAATTGTGCAAGGAAAATTGTTTTGGGCGGCAAAACTCCGAGAAATAAAAGAATGGGAAGCCCTAGAGTCACATAAAATTACTGCAAGTATGTCATTAACAGAAAACATACCAATGACGACTTCTGGCTTCTCTTGGGCTTCATAGGTGGAGATATGATTCACGTGCCCAGTAAAGTTTTGTTGGGTTGGCCCTGACTCCATAAAGTTGACTTGTGGCCTGCTCAGAGCATTCACCTTGTGGTTCTTGGGGCACTGTTTGGCATAATGTCCGGGCTGCCCGCAAATGAAACAAGAATTATTGCGCTGGCGCTCCTCATGTGTTGGATTGGTTACAATATTCTTGACTTGAGTGGTGGTCTTGTTAACATTTTGCTGCCAATTTGGCCGGTATTCCACCTGAGTCTGCTGCCAGGTACGAGCCTTTTGCACATGTTGTCCATCCTTCTTTGGCTCAAACTTGCGCTTGTTGTCGTTGTTAACAGGCCTATTATCTGATATAAGCTTGTGTTCCTGTTCAGCAATGAACGCCTTGTCTACCAAGGTTTGGAAATCCGTGAAATCGAACATACTGAGAGCACACTGAAATTGCGGATTTAAACCCCCAAGAAATCTGTCAATCTTCCTGTCTTCAGTGGCCACGTCATACAGAGAGTAACGGGCCAAATGATTGATTTTTTGTAGATACTCAGCCACAGATTGATTTCCTTGGACGAGCGTGAGAAATTCATGCTGCTTGGCCTTCATAACTCCAGTAGGGATGTGATACTTGCGGAACTTATCCTTGAATTTTTCCCAGGTGACTTCCTCCTCAATCGTCCACATGGCTTTTGTATTTTCCCACCATATGGCAGCTGCGCCTTCAAGGTAATGGGTTGCAAATGGGACTTTATCATTTCCTTCAGTACGGGCGATCTCAAGATTTTTCTCCATGGTGCGCAACCAATCGTCTGCATCCAATGGGTCAACAACCTGACTGAAACTGGGTGGATTGGTCCTCTGAAAATCTGACAGCTTTGAGTGATGACCATTCTGATTTCCATTTTGTCCATCTATAGCTTGCACACTCCTCAATATTTCAATCAGACCATTGTTCCTTTTTTTCTTCAAACATACACAGAACTTGCTCAGTGGAGGGAGGATTAGGCGGTGGAGGTGGTGGCTGAACGTACGGCTCGGGAGAATATCCTGCCTATCATGCGGAACGACAAACAGGAGTTCCCTCACGAACGTTGCTACTGTTGCCTCCCCGCATCATCCTATTGTGAATTTTTTCCCAAGACAACACAATCGAGATGAGAAACACCCAAAAATAAGTTGGGGAAAAGCCAGCGACAGAACTCAAAAAAGACGAATGAGCGAAGAAAATACGGCGATTAAAGTCCCAACATAATTATACATAGTCTCATACATGAAAATTAAACGACCTGACTGGTTCCACTACTCTCATACATGAAGCATCATGACTCGTACAACTACATCCGTACACCATCTATATGACTGCGAATACTCAAAGACACTACTGCTCTGCTGGTGCTGCGGTGTCCTCCCCTGAAGCAGTCTCAGATCCTGAACTAACGTGGTTGACGGGAACCTCCGGGTTAAAGGTAATACGAGACGCTGCATCGAGGGCTCTCCCTCAGGGGCAGGGGTAGGATGAAGCATCGGGGCTACAGGAGTAGCAAGAAGTGAGACCCACTCGGCAGGAGCATTGAGAGGGTTCACGGCCGAGACGCCTGTGCTACTCGGGGGAGTAACCGGCGAAATAGGGGAGCTAGAGCTAACAGGGACATAAGGGGTAAATCCCAGTGAGGATGGAGTAGTGGTGGATCTAGTAGTGACCAAGGTAGCGGCTAAAGCAGTACAGGCACGAGTCAACTCTCGAGCCAACTTGTGGATCATCAGATAGCTAGCAGTGATATAGCGAGCAAGATGGCTAGCAACACTATCAGACTCCGGGGTGGTGCTGCATTTGAACCTCAGTATAACGAAGCTCGACAAGGACCTCAAATGCGGCAAACTGGACAGCCTGAGAAGCGTTGGAGGCATAACCGCTCCGAGAAGTGCGAGTGTAAGAGCCGGAATCGGAACTGGTGCGCAGAGTAAGCACTGTGTGATACTCATACACTTAGTATGCTAGATGCTCCCGGTACACACGGTAGACTGGTTCCAGATCTTGCGCTAGCTACAGATTACTACAGACTATTCTGTTTTTGATAGATTCTGTTTTTCATGTGTTGTTTGCTTATTTTGATGAATCTGTGGCTAGTAAAATAGTTTATAAACCATAGAGAAGTTGGAATACAGTAGGTTTAAAACCAATATAAATAAAGAATGAGTTCATTACAGTACCTTGAAGTGGTATTTTGTTTTCTTTCGCTAACGGAGCTCACGAGATTTTCTATTTTAAGTTTTGTGTTGTGAAGTTTTCAAGTTTTGGGTAAAGATTTGATGGATTATGGAACAAGCAGTGGCAAGATCCTAAGCTTGGGGATGCCCATGGCACCCCCAAGATAATCTAAGGACACCAAAAAGGCAAGGCTTGGGGATGCCCCGGAAGGCATCCCCTCTTTCGTCTACTTCTATCGGTAACTTTACTTGGAGCTATATTTTTATTCACCACATGGTATGTGTTTTGCTTGGAGCGTCTTGTATGATTTGAGTCTTTGCTTTTTAGTTTAACACAATCATCTTTGCTGTACACACCTTTTGAGAGAGAGACACATGATTTGGAAATTATTAGAATACTCTATGTGCTTCACTTATATCTTTTAAGTTATATAGTTTTGCTCTAGTACTTCACTTATATCTTATAGAGCACGGTGGTGTATTTGTTTTATAGAAACTATTGATCTCTCATGCTTCACTTAGATTATTTTGAGAGTCTTAAATAGCATTGTAATTTTCTTAAATAATCCTAATATGCTAGGTATTCAAGATTAATAAAATTTTCTTATGAGTGTGTTAAATACTATGAGAAGTTTGAAACTTGATAGTTGTTTTGAGATATGGACATGGTGATATTAGAGTCGTGCTAGTTGAGTAGTTGTGAATTTGAGAAATGCTTGTGTTGAAGTTTGTGATTCCCGTAGCATGCACGTATGGTGAACCGTTATGTTAAGAAGTCGGGGCATGATGTATTTATTGATTGTCCTCCTTATGAGTGGCGGTCAGGCACGAGCGATGGTCTTTTTCTACCAATCTATCCCCCTAGGAGCATGCATGTAGTACTTTGCTTCATAACTAATAGATTTTTGCAATAAGTATGTGAGTTCTTTATGACTAATGTTGAGTCCATGGATTATACGCACTCTCACCCTTCCACCATTGCTAGCCTCTCTAATACCGCGCACCTTTCGCCGGTATCATACACCCACCATATACCTTCCTCAAAACATCCACCATACCTACCTATTATGTCATTTCCATAGCCATTCCGAGATATATTGCCATGCAACTTTCCACTATTTCGTTTATCATGACACGCTTCATCATTGTCATATTGCTTTGCATGATCATGTAGTTGACATCATATTTGTGGCAAAGCCACCGTTCATAATTCTTTCATACATGTCACTCATGCATCATTGCTATCCTAGTACACCACCGGAGGCATCCATATAGAGTCATATTTTGTTCTAAGTATCGAGTTGTAATTCTTGAGTTGTAAGTAAATAAAAGTGTGATGATCATCATTATTAGAGCATTGTCCCAGTGAGGAAAGGATGATGGAGACTATGATTCCCCCATAAGTCGGGATGAGACTCCGGACGGAAAATAAAAAAAGGAGAAAAAAGAGGCCATAAAAAAGAGAGAAAAGGCCCAAATAAAAAAATAAAAAATGAGAGAAAAAGAGAGAAGGGGCAATGCTACTATCCTTTTACCACACCTGTGCTTCAAAGTAGCACCATGATCTTCATGATAGAGAGTCTCCTATGTTGTCACTTTCATATACTAGTGGGAATCTTTCATTATAGAACTTGGCTTGTATATTCCAATGATGGGCTTCCTCAAAATGCCCTAGGTCTTCGTGAGCAAGTGAGTTGGATGCACACCCACTTAGTTTCTTTTGTTGAGCTTTCATATATTTATAGCTCTAGTGCATCCGTTGCATGGCAATCCCTACTCACTCACATTGATATCTATTGATGGGCATCTCCATAGCCCATTGATACACCTAGTTGATGTGAGACTATCTTCTCCCTTTTTGTCTTCTCCACAACCACCATTCTATTCCACCTATAAGTGCTATGTCCATGGCTCACGCTCATGTATTGCATGAAGATTGAAAAAGTTTGAGAACATTAAAAGTATGAAACTATTGCTTGGCTTGTCATCGGGGTTGTGCATGATTTGAATACTTTGTGTGGTGACGATGGAGCATAGCCAGACTATATGAATTTGTAGGGATAACTTTCTTTGGCCATGTTATTTTGAGAAGGCATAATTGCTTAGTTAGTATGCTTGAAGTATTATTATTTCTATGTCAATATTAAACTTTTATCTTGAATCTTTCGGATCTGAATATTCATGCCACAATTAAGAAGAATTACATTGAAATTATGCCTAGTAGCATTCCACATCAAAAATTTTGTTTTTATCATTTACCTACTTGAGGACGAGCAGGAATTAAGCTTGGGGATGCTTGATACTATTGGGGAACGTAGCAGAAATTCAAAATTTTCTACGCATCACCAAGATCAATCTATGGAGTAATCTAGCAACGAGGGGAAGGAGAGTGCATCTACATACCCTTGTAGATCGCTAAGCGGAAGCGTTCAAGTGAACGGGGTTGATGGAGTCGTACTCGTCGTGATCAAAATCACCGATGATCCTAGTGCCGAACGGACGGCACCTCCGTGTTCAACACACGTACAGCCCGGTGATGTCTCCTACGCCTTGTTCCAGCAAGGGGAGAAGGAGAGGTTGGGGAAGACTCCATCCAGCAGCAACACGACGGCGTGGTGGTGGTGGAGGAGCGTGGTACTCCAGCAGGGCTTCGCCAAGCACCGCAAGAGACGAGGAGGGAGAGGGGTAGGGCTGCGCCAACTGGGAGAGCGAATCGTGTGTATGGCAGCCCAAAACCTCAAGTATATATAGGGGGAGGGGAGGGGCTGCGCCCCCACCTAGGTTTCCACCCCTAGGGGTGGCGGCCAGCCCTAGATCCCATCTAGGGGGGGCGGCCAAGGGGGGAGAGAGGGGGTGCACCACTAGGTGGGCCTTAGGCCCATCTGAGCCTAGGGTTTGCCCCCTTCCACTCTCCCTTGCGCCTTGGGACTTAGTGGGGGGTGCACCAGCCCACCAGGGGCTGGTCCCCTCCCACACTTGGCCCATGCAGCCCTCCGGGGCTGGTGTCCCCACTTGGTGGACCACCGGGACCCTCCCGGTGGTCCCGGTACATTACCGATAAAACCCGAAACTTTTCCGGCGACCAAAACAGGACTTCCCATATATAAATCTTTATCTCCGGACCATTCTGGAACTCCTCGTGACATCCGGGACTCTGAACAACATTCGGTAACCACGTATATCTATTCCCTATAACCCTAGCATCATCGAACCTTAAGTGTGTAGACCATACGGGTTCGGGAACCATGCAGACATGACCGAGATAACTCTCCGGTCAATAACCAACAGCGGGATCTGGATACCCATGTTGGCTCCCACATGTTCCACGATGATCTCGTCAGATGAACCACGATGTTGCGGATTCAATCAATCCCGTATACAATTCCCTTTGTCTATCGGTACGATACTTGTCCGAGATTCGACCGTCGGTATCCCGATACCTTGTTCAATCTCGTTACCGGCAAGTCTCTTTACTCGTTCTGTAACACATCATCCTGTGATCAACTCCTTGATCACATTGTGCACATTATGATGATGTCCTACCGAGTGGGCCCAGAGATACCTATCCGTTTACACGGAGTGACAAATCCCAGTCTCGATTCGTGCCAACCCAACAGACACTTTCGGAGATACCTGTAGTGTACCTTTATAGCCACCCAGTTACGTTGTGACGTTTGGCACACCCAAAGCATTCCTACGGTATCCGGGAGTTGCACAATCTCATGGTCTAAGGAAATGATACTTGACATTAGAAAAGCTTTAGCATACGAACTACACGATCTTGTCCTAGGCTTAGGATTGGGTCTTGTCCATCACATCATTCTCCTAATGATGTGATCCCGTTATCAACGACATCCAATGTCCATGGTCAGGAAACCGTAACCATCTATTGATCAACGAGCTAGTCAACTAGAGGCTTACTAAGGACATTGTGTTGTCTATGTATCCACACATGTATCTGAGTTTCCTATCAATACAATTCTAGCATGGATAATAAACGATTATCATGAACAAGGAAATATAATAATAACCAATTTATTATTGCCTCTAGGGAATATTTCCAATAGTCTCCCACTTGCACTAGAGTCAATAATCTAGTTCACATCAATATGTGATTAACACTCAAGGTCACATCCCCATGTGACTAACACCCAAAGAGTTCTGGGTTTGATCATGTTATGCTTGTGAGAGAGGTTTCAGTCAACGGGTCTGCAACATTCAGATCCGTATGTACTTCGCAAATTTCTATGTCATCTTGTAGATGCAACTACTATGCTACATTTGGAGCCATTTCAAATAACTGTTCTACTTGGAGCTTTTCTAAATTGTTGCTCCATTATACGTATCCGGTATCTCTACTCAGAGCTATCCGAATAGGTGTTAAGCTTGCATCGACGTAACTCTTTACGTCGAACTCTTTATCACCTCCATAACCGAGAAACATATCATTATTCCTCTAAGGATAATTTAGACCGCTATCTAGTGATCTACTCCTAGATCACCTTTGTACCCTCTTGCCAAATATGTGGCAAGGCACACATCAGGTGTGGTACTCAGCATGGCATACCGTATGGAGCCTATGACAAAAGCATAGGGGACAACCTTCGTCCTTCCTCTTTCTTCTGCCGTAGTCGAGCTTTAAGTCTTAACTTCATACCTTACAACTCAGGCAAGAACTCCTTCTTTGACTGATCCATCTTGAACACCTTCAAGATCATGTCAAGGTATGTGCTCATTTGAAAGTACCATTAAGCATTTTGATCTATCCTTATAGATCTTGATGCTCAATGTTCAAGTAGCTTAATCCAGGCTTTCCGTTGAAAAACACTTTCCAAATAACCCTATATGCTTTCCAGAAATTCTACGTCATTTCTGATCAACAACATATACTCATCAGAAATTCTATAGTGCTCCCACTCACTTCTTTGGAAATACAAGTTTCTCATAAACTTTGTATACACCCAAAAACTTTGATCATCTCATCAAAGCATACATTCCAACTCCGAGATGCTTACTCCAGTCCTTAGAAGGATTGCTGGAGCTTTGCATACTTGTTAGCATCTTTCAGGATTGACAAAACCTTCTGGTTGTATCACATACAACCTTTCCTCAAGAAAATCGTCGAGGAAACAATGTTTTGACATCCTATCTGCAAGATTTCATAAATAATGCAGTAATCGCTAATCTAATTCCAACAGACTCTTAGCATCGCTACGAGTGAGAAAGTCTCATCGTAGTCAACTCCTTGAACTTGTCGGAAAACATCTAAACAACAAGTCGAGCTTTCTTAATGGTGATACTTACCATCATTGTCCGTCTTCCTTTTAAAATCCATATGTACCTAACAGCCTTACGACCATCAAGTAGTTCTTCCAAAGTCTACACTTTGTTTTCATATATGGATCCTCTCTCGGATTATATGGCCTCGAGCCATTTTTGGAATCCAGGCCCACCATCGCTTCTCCAAAGCTCAGAGGTTCATTGTTGTCTAGCAACATGACTTCCAAGACAGGATTACGTACCATTCTGAAGTAGTACGCATCCTTGTCATCCCACGAGGTTTGGTAGTGACTTGATCTGAAGTTTCATGATCACCATCATAAGCTTCCACTTCAATTGGTGTAGGTGCCGCAGGAACAACTCCCTGTGCCCTGCCACACACTAGTTGAAGAGACGGTTCAATAACCTCATCAAGTCTCCACCATCCTCCCACTCAATTCTTTCGAGAGAAACTTTTCCTTGGGAAAGGACCCGATTCTAGAAACAATCCATTATTGCTTTCGGATCTGAGATAGGAGGTACACCCA
Source organism: Triticum dicoccoides (assembly GCF_002162155.2). NCBI lineage: Eukaryota > Viridiplantae > Streptophyta > Magnoliopsida > Poales > Poaceae > Triticum > Triticum dicoccoides. Next base: position 541,084,556 of record NC_041392.1, on the reverse strand, counting down.
ACTGTTTTGGGTGTCCTATGAAGATGCATTTATCCGCTTTGGGTTCGAGCTTGTCAGCCTGAAACTTTTCACATAAGCGTCACAGCCCCAAACCTTTTAACAAATGACAGCTTAGGTTTCTCTAAACCATAGTTCATACGGTGTCATCTCATCGGAATTACGTGGTGCCCTATTTAAAGTGAATGTGGTTGTCTCTAATGCCTAACCCATAAACTATCGTGGTAATTCGATAAGAGACATCATGGTATGCATCATATCCAATAGGGTGCAGTTATGATGTTCGGACACACCATCATACTATGGTGTTTCAGGTTGTATTAGTTGTGAAACAATTTCCACAATGTCTTAATTCTGTGCCAAACTCGTAATTCAGATATTCATCTCTATGATCATATCATAAATATTTTATCCTCTTGTCACGACGATCTCTCACCTTCACCCTGAAATTACTTGAACCTTTCAATAATTCAGACTCGTGATTCATCAAGTAAATATACTCAACATCTACTCAAATCATCTGTGAAGTAAGAACATAACGATATCCACTACATGCCTCAGCACTCATTGGACTGCACACATCAAAATGTATTACTTCCAACAAGTTGCTTTCTAGTTCCATTTTACTGAAAACGAGGCTTTCAGTCATCTTGCCCATGTGGTATGATTTGCATGTCTCGAGTGATTCAAAATCAAGTGAGTCCAAACGGTCCATTTGCATGGAGTTTCTTCATGCATATACACCAATAGACATGGTTCGCATGTCTCAAACTTTTCAAAAACGAGTGAGCCCAAAGATCCATCAACATGGAGCTTCTTCATGCGTTTTATACCGATATGACTTACATGGCAGTGCCACAAGTAGGTGGTACTATCATTACTATCTTATATCTTTTGGCATGAACATGTGTATCACTACGATCGAGATTCAATAAACCATTCGTTTTAGGTGCAAGACCATTGAAGGTATTATTCAAATAAACAGAGTAACCATTATTCTCCTTAAATGAATAACCGTATTGCGATAGACATAATCCAATCATGTCTATGCTCAATGCAAACACCAATCTCGATGGTAGAGGGAGCGTGCGATGCTTGATCACATCAAGCTTGGGAAAAACTTCCAACACATATCGCCAGCTCACCTTTAGCTAGTCTCCGTTTACTCCGCAGCCTTTTATTTCGAGTTTACTAACACTTAGCAACCGAACCGGTATCTAATACCATGGTGCTACTAGGAGTACTAGTAAAGTACACATTAACACAATGTATATCCAATATACTTCTATCGACCTTGCCAGCCTTCTCATCTACCAAGTATTTAGGGTAATTCTGCTCCAGTGGTTGTTCCCCTTATTACAGAAGCACTTAGTCTCGGGTTTGGGTTCAACCTTGGCTTTCTTCACTAGAGCAGTAGATGATTTGCCGTTTCATGAAGTATCCCTTCTTGACCTTGCCCTTCTTGAAACTAGTGGTTTCACCAACCATCAACAATTGATGCTCCTTCTTGATTTCTACTTTTGTGGTGTCAAAGATCGCGAATATCTCAAAGATCATCATATATGTCCCTGATATATTATAGTTCATCACGAAGCTCTAGAAGCTTGGTGGTAATGAGTTCGGAGAAACATCACTATCTCATCTGGAAGATCAACTCCCACTCGATTCAAATGATTGTTGTACTCAGACAATCTGAGCACAAGCTCAACAATTGAGCTTTTCTCCCTTAGTTTGTAGGCTAAGAAAATCGTCGGAGGTCTTATACCTCTTGACGTGGGCACGAGCCTGAAATCCCAATTTCAGCCCTCGAAACATCTCATATGTTTCGCGACGTTTCAAAACGTCTTTGGTGCCAACTCTAAACCGTTCAACTGAACTATCACGTAGTTATCAAAATGTGTATGTCAGATGTTCGCAACATCCACAGACGACGTTCGAGGTTCAGCACACTGAGCGGTGCATTAAGGACACAAGCCTTCTATGAAGCAATGAGCACAATTCTCAGTTTACGGACCTAGTCCGCATAATTGCTACTATCTACTTTCAACTAAATTTTCTCCAGGAACATATCTAAACAATAGAACTGAAGCGCGAGCCACGACATAATTTGCGAAGACCTTTTGACTATGTTTAGGATAATTAAGTCTATCTTATGAACTCCCACTCAGATAGACATCCCTCTAGTCATCTAAGTGATTACATGATCCGAGTCAACTAGGCCGTGTCCGATCATCACGTGAGACGGACTAGTCAACATCGGTGAACATCTTCATGTTGATCGTATCTTCTATACGACTCATGTTCGACCTTTCGGTCTTCTGTGTTCCGAGGCCATGTCTGTACATGCTAGGCTCATCAAGTCAACCTAAGTGTTTGCATGTGTAAATCTGTCTTACACCCGTTGTATGTGAACGTTGGAATCTATCACACCCGATCATCACGTGGTGCTTCGAAAAAACAACGAACTGTCGCAACAGTGCACAGTTAGGGGGAACACTTTCTTGAAATTCTTATGAGGGATCATCTTATTTACTACCGTCGTTCTAAGTAAACAAGATGCAAAAACATGATAAACATCACATGCAATCAAATAATAGTGACATGATATGGCCAATATCATATAGCTCCTTTGATCTCCATCTTGGGGCTCCATGATCATCTTGTCACCGGCATGACACCATGATCTCCATCATCATGATCTCCATCATAGTGTCTGCATGAAGTTGCTCGCCAACTATTACTTCTACTACTATGGCTAACACGTTTAGCAATAAGGTAAAGTAATTTACATGGCGTTTCTCAATGACACGCAGGTCATACAAAAAATAAAGACAACTCCTATGGCTCCTGCCGGTTGTCATACTCATCGACATGCAAGTCGTGATTCCTATTACAAGAACATGATCTCATACATCACATATATATCATTCATCACATCCTTTGGCCATATCACATCACAAAACACTTGCTGCAAAAACAAGTTAGACGTCCTCTAATTGTTGTTGCAAGTTTTTACGTGGCTGCTATAGGTTGCTAGCAAGAACGTTTCTTACCTACGCCAAAACCACAACGTGAATTGCCGATTTATATTTACCCTTCATAAGGACCCTGTTCATCGAATCTGATCCGACTAAAGTGGGAGAGACAGACACCCGCCAGCCACCTTATCCAACTAGTGCATGTCAGTCGGTGGAACCGGTCTCACGTAAGCGTACGTGTAAGGTTGGTCCGGGCCGCTTCATCCCACGATGCCGCCGAATCAAGATAAGACTAGTAACGGCAAGATAATTGACAATATCGACGCCCACAACTACTTTGTGTTCTACTTGTGCATAGTAACTATGCATAGACCTAGCTCATGATGCCACTGTTGGGGAACGTAGCAGAAATTCAAAATTTTCTACGCATCACCAAGATCAATCTATGGAGTAATCTAGCAACAAGGGGAAGGAGAGTGCATCTACATACCCTTGTAGATCGCTAAGTGGAAGCATTCAAGTGAACGGGGTTGATGGAGTCGTACTCGTCGTGATCCAAATCACCGATGATCCTAGTGTAGAACGGACGGCACCTCCGTGTTCAACACACGTACAGCCCGGTGACGTCTCCTATGCCTTGGGCCTTAGTGGGGGGCGCACCAGCCCACCAGGGGCTGGTCCCCTCCTACACTTGGCCCATGCAGTCCTCCGGGGCTGGTGGCCCCACTTGGTGGACCACTAGGACCCTCCCGGTGGTCCCGGTACATTACCGATAAAACCCGAAACTTTTCCGGCGACCAAAACAGGACTTCCCATATATAAATCTTTATCTCCGGACCATTCCGGAACTCCTCGTGACGTCCGAGATCTCATCCGGGACTCCGAACAACATTCGGTAACCACGTATATCTATTCCCTATAACCCTAGCGTCATCGAACCTTAAGTGTGTAGACCCTACGGGTTCGGGAACCATGCAGACATGACCGAGATAACTCTCCGGTCAATAACCAACAGTGGGATCTGGATACCCATGTTGGCTCCCACATGTTCCACGATGATCTCATCGGATGAACCACGATGTCGCGGATTCAATCAATCCCGTATACAATTCCCTTTGTCTATCGGTACGATACTTGCCCGAGATTCGATCGTCGGTATCCCGATACCTTGTTCAATCTCGTTACCGGCAAGTCTCTTTACTTGTTCTATAACACATCATCCCGTGATCAACTCCTTGATCACATTGTGCACATTATGATGATGTCCTACCGAGTGGGCCCAGAGATACCTCTCCGTTTACACGGAGTGACAAATCCCAGTCTCGATTCGTGCCAATCCAACAGACACTTTCGGAGATACCTGTAGTGTACCATTATAGCCACCCAGTTACGTTGTGATGTTTGGCACACCCAAAGCATTCCTACGGTATCCGGGAGTTGCACAATCTCATGGTCTAAGGAAATGATACTTGACATTAGAAAAGCTTTAGCATACGAACTACACGATCTTGTCCTAGGCTTAGGATTGGGTCTTGTCAATCACATCATTCTCCTAATGATGTGATCCCATTATCAACGACATCCAATGTCCATGGTCAGGAAACCGTAACCATCTATTGATCAACGAGCTAGTCAACTAGAGGCTTACTAGGGACATTGTGTTGTCTATGTATCCACACATGTATCTGAGTTTCCTATCAATACAATTCTAGCATGGATAATAAACGATTATCATGAACAAGGAAATATAATAATAACCAATTTATTATTGCCTCTAGGGCATATTTCCAACAGATACGTCTCCAACGTATCTATAATTTTTGGTTGCTCCATGCTATATTATCTTCTGTTTTGGACATTATTGGGCTTTATTATCCACTTTTATATTATTTTTGGGACTAACCTATTAACCGGAGGCCCGGCCCAGAATTGCTGTTTTTTGCCTATTTTAGAGTTTCGCGGAAAAAGAATATCAAACGGAGTCCAAACGGAATGAAACCTTCGGGAACATGATTTTCGGAAGGAACATGATCTAGGAGACTTGGACCCTACATCAAGCAACCAACAGGGAAGCCACGAGGTAGGAGGCGCGCCTACCCCCCCCCCCCCAGGCGCACCCTCCACCCTCGTGCGCCCCCTATTGCTCCACCGACGTACTTCTTCCTCCTATATATACCTACGTACCCCCAAACGATCAGATACGGAGCCAAAACCCTAATTCCACCACCATAACTTTCTGTATCCACGAGATCCCATCTTGGGGCCTGTTCCGGACCTCCGCTGGAGAGGGCATCGATCACGGAGGGCTTCTACATCAACACCATAGCCCTTCCGATGAAGTGTGAGTAGTTTACCTCAGACCTTCGGGTCCATAGTTATTAGCTAGATGGCTTCTTCTCTCTTTTTGGATCTCAATACAAATTTCTCCCCCTCTTGTGGAGATCTATTCGATGTAATCTTCTTCTATGGTGTGTTTGTTGAGAACGATGAATTGTGGGTTTATGATCAAGTTTATCTATGAACAATATTTGAATCTTCTCTGAATTCTTTTATGTATGATTGGTTATCTTTGCAAGTCTCTTCGAATTATTAATTTGGTTTGGCCTACTAGATTGATCTTTTCTTGCAATGGGAGAAGTGCTTAGCTTTGGGTTCAATCTTGTGATGTCCTTTCCTAGTGAAAGTAGGGGCAGCAAGGCACGTATTGTATTGTTGCCATCGAGGATAACAAGATGGGGTTTTTATCATATTGCATGAATTTATCCCTCTACATCATGTCATCTTGCTTAAAGCGTTACTCTGTTCTCTTGAACTTAATACTCTAGATGCATGCTAGATAGCGGTCGATGTGTGGAGTAATAGTAGTAGATGCAGGCAGGAGTCGGTCTACTTGTATCGGACGTGATGCCTATATACATGATCATACCTATATATTCATATAACTATGCTCAATTCTGTCAATTGCTCAACAGTAATTTGTTCACCCACCGTAAAATACTTATGCTCTTGAGAGAAGCCACTAGTGAAACCTATGGCCCCCGGGTCTATCTTCTATCATATTAATCTTCCAATACTTAGTTATTTTCATTGCCTTTTATTTTACTTTGCATCTTTTATCATAAAAATACCAAAAATATTATCTTATCATATCTATCAGATCTCACTCTCGTAAGTGACTGTGTAGGGATTGACAACCCCTTATCGCGTTGGTTGCGAGGATTTATTTGTTTTGTGTAGGTGTGAGGGACTCGCGCGTAGCCTCCTACTGGATTGATACCTTGGTTCTCGAAAACTGAGGGAAATACTTACGCTACTCTGCTGCATCACCCTTTCCTCTTTAAGGGAAAACCAACACAAGTGCTCAAGAGGTAGCACCCTCACGTAGAGGGTCGCATCATTGTCATACCTGAAGTGGAGGGTGCACCGCTTGCCCAGGCCGCGCGCACGGGCGAACGTCTGCCAACCGTGAGCCAGAGCTATGTTGCCCGCGGCGGAGACTTCAACGCGACCCAGGAGGCCCTGCTGCAGCAACCGTCCGCCTACAGCCAGAGCCCGCCTGGACCGGGGGCCGGCAGGTTGTTGACGAAGAAGCGCGGAAGCTGGAGCCAGTTGCCGGCCAGATCCACCAACCAGACAACGAACTCCGGCAGCACCTCTGCCGAGTGGAAGCATGGCCGGGGAGGCCGTGCGACCACGACAGATCTCCCCTCATCGATGGGCTACCATGACTGGATCGACCCCCGCCACGCGCAGCGGCGCCACCTTGGGAGCAGGGGGCCACGGCGGGAGTCGAGGTGTGCTTTCGAGGGGGACCACGTCCCCGTTTAGGCACTGGGGAGTCGGGCCCTTAGCGAGGGGACTTTCCTTTCTTCGTGGTGGAGAACCTCTTCGACAGCGCCATTGGAGTCGGTGGTGGAGCAGAGGAATAAGAAGCGAGAGGAATGGGAAGAGATGGGCGATGGGGGCTCTGCCCCCTCCCCATTTATAGCAGGAGAAGGCCAACCAGCACCCACACAATCACAGGTAATGATGGCTTTCCTTGCATGTCGCAGGGACTTGTCAAGTCGGGCAGTTGCCGAGGCAGCATGGGGAAGCAGAGGCGCCCATGTCCAATCAACCGCCATGCGTCAGCCGAGGCCGCAGGCTTTGGGGGCCCGCGGCGCTCCATGCTTGACCCTTTGGCTTTGCCTCGAAGCCAAGCCCGAGCGCGCCTTGGGCCCGGGGGCTACTGTTGGTGTCCTGGGAACGGGGGTCCCCAGACTTGCCTGCCTGCGGCCCACGGCGTGGCTGGGCTGGTAGGTCTGTACAGCACATCTTCATCAACAAGGCATTCAAGACCCTCGCGAGGGGCCAAGCCTCGCGAGGCAGACGACGCAAGGCCTCCTCAGGAGCGGCCTCGCCAGGCAGGCTCGCGAGGGGCGGAGAGATCAAGTCAAGGCAAACCTCACGAGGTTCGCGTGACGTAAGCCATGATGATCAAGACCAGGCGGGCGCCAGCACGTAGTGTCCTTGTTTCCTCTTTGGTGTCAAGGGGGCAAGCGCAGGCACGGAGTACCGATGCATCAGGCAAAGGTTTCCATATAGGTGCAATGAGAACAAGACCAGAAGAACGGCAAGACGGAGGTCACCATGGAGCCCAAGACGGCGTCATCACCAGAGCCTTTGGCAGGCGAAGACCACCTTTTGTCAGGATAACTTGTACTAGCTATCCCCTTTCGAATTGGCCGTTGTTGGCTCCCTTCCCGCTCAATATTTGGGGAGATGACTAGGGCCTATATAAGTAGAACTAGCCACCATAGTGAAGGAAAACGAAAGACAAGGGGGGATAGGATCAACCTCATCACAAGTGAGAAGCAGATCCAAGATCATCTCACCCACACAAGTTCTCCAAGCACAAGAACACCTCAACCTCAGGAGGTTGTTCTTCCCCTTGTAACTGTTCTTCATCAGCCCAAGAGGCAATCCACCACCACCACACTGGAGTAGGGTATTACACCACAACGGTGGCCCGAACCAGTATAAATCTTATGTCTTTCTGTGTTGTGAGTTCGTTGAGTTCATCTGTGAGATCTTAGAAAGCTAGGGCGTGGATCGATAGGGAGAAAGCCTTCGCGCGCACCCCAGTGTTCGAACCTCAAGGGTTTGCTAGATCCTGTGATCCGACACCTACTGTATTCCAACTTCTCTATGGTTTGTAAACTCTTTTACTAGCCATAGATTCATCAAAATAAGCAAACAACACACGAAAAACAGAATCTGTCAAAAACAGAACAGTCTGTAGTAATCTGTAACTAACGCAAACTTATGAACCCCAAAAATTCTAAAATAAATTGCTGGACGTGAGGAATTTATCTGTTAAGCATCTGCAAAAATAATTAACTAAATAGCACTCTCCAATAAAAAATGGCAGCAATTCTCGTGAGCGCTAAAGTTTCTGTTTTTTACAGCAAGATCAAAAAGACCTTCCCCAAGTCTTCCCAACGGTTCTACTTGGCACAAACACTAATTAAACACAAAAAACACAACCAAAACAGAGGCTAGATAAACTATTTATTACTAAACAGGAGAAAAAAGCAAGGAATAAAAATAAAATTGGGCTGCCTCCCAACAAGCGCTATCGTTTAACGCCCCTAGCTAGGCATAAAAGCAAGGATAGATCTAGGTATTGCCATAATAATAGGATAGATCACGAAAACTCATTTCATATTCTCTATGTTCAGCAGCAAGTTTTCTTTGAGGCAAGCAAAATTAATCAAAAGGGCTAAATTTAATGGGACAGAAGTCCCCAAGATCAATTTTGGGAGGTATAGGTTCCTCCTTTGGCCCTTCATATTGCACAACCAATTCATCATTATAAGCATTCTTTTGACAAAAGATCGTGAGCCCATACTCGAGAGAATATCCTAGCTCATTATTTCGAATAGCAAAATCATTATTCAGTTCGGAAATTCTATCAACTAGAACATTGGTAGGAACCTTTTTCTAAGGTTCTCATTAAAAGCAACATAGTCTAAAGATTGAAAATGCATTATTTCCTCTTGATCAAAGAGGATTGCCTCTATGGGAGGACGGCCAGCATCCACCCTATAGTGCGCAAAGATTTCTTTGGCCTCTTTTATTATAAATCTGAACTCATGAGCCAAAAAGATAGTAGCGGCACACTTAACAGAAGAATGTTCAACATTAGAAAATTCTAGGAAAATCCTTTGTATGCAAGGATACATGTGCATAAATTGCCTTTCAAGTTCAACTACAAGCATGGTGATAGTGTCCACAAGACTACTAGTTCTATGAATAATAGAACTACCCATAGAAGGCAAAGCACCGGCACAAGTAAAGAAATCTTTGATAACTCCTTTTCCAATAATATTACCACTACCGATTCGGAATTTTTTTTGTATGTAAGATAGGGGGTTCTTCAGCAGGAGCATCAGAATTTTCCATGTTATTATTATTGTCCATATCGACAATAATTTCCCCAATTTCAGACATAATGGTAGAAAGTGCAAGGAGCAAAAGAAAGAGGGAGGCGAACAGAAAACAGAGGGCGAATAAAACGGCAAGGGTGAAGTGGGCGAGAGGAAAACGAGAGGCAAATGGAAAATAATGTAATGCGAGGGATAAGAGTTTGTGATGGGTACTTGGTATGTCTTGACTTGTGCGTAGACTCCCCGGAAACGGCGCCAGAAATGGCTCGTTGTCGAGAGTCAAATCTTGAATTAACTTAGCGCAAATCTCCTCGGCAATGGCGCCAGAAATCCTTCTTGCTACCTCTTGAGAACAACGTTGGTTTTCCCTTGAAGAGGAAAGGGTGATGCAATAAAGTAGCGTAAGTATTTCCCTCAGTTTTTGAGAACCAAGGTATCAATCCAGTAGGAGATCACGCTCGAGTCCCACGCACCTACACAAACGAATAAAAACCTCGCAACCAACGCGTTAAAGGGGTTGTCAATCCCTTCACAGTCACTTACAAGAGTGGGATCTGATAGATATGATAAGATAATATTTTTGGTATTTTTATGATAAAGAGAAATAAAGATGCAAAGTAAAATAAACGGCAATAGAAATAGCTAAGTGTTGGAAGACTAATATGATGGAAGATAGACCCGGGGGCCATAGGTTTCACTAGTGGCTTCTCTCAAGAGCATAAGTATTACGGTGGGTAAATGAACTACTGTCGAGCAATTGATAGAATTGAGCATACTTATGAGAATATCTAGGTATGATCATGTATATAGGCATCACGTCTGTGACAAGTAGACCGAAACGATTCTGCATCTACTACTATTACTCCACACATCGATCGATATCCAGCATGCATCTAGAGTATTAAGTTCATAAGAACAGAGTAATGCTTTAAGTAAGATGACATGATGTGGAGGGATAAACTCATGCAATATGATATAAACCCCATCTTTTTATCCTAGATGGCAACAATACAATACGTGTTGTTTCCCTTTCTGTCACTGGGATCGAGCACCGCGAGATTGAACCCAAAGCTAAGCACTTCTCCCATTGCAAGAAAGATCAATCTAGTAGGCCAAACCAAACTGATAATTCAAAGAGACTTGCAAAGATAAACCAATCATACATAAAAGAATTCAGAGAAGATTCAAATATTGTTCATAGATAATCTGGATCATAAACCCACAATTCATCAGATCTCGACAAACACACAGCAAAAGAAGATTACATCGAATAGATCTCCAAGAGAATCGAGGAGAACTTTGTATTGAGATCCAAAGAGAGAGAAGAAGCCATCTAGCTACTAGCGATGGACCCGAAGGTCTAAAGTAAACTACTCACACATCATCGGAGAGGCCATGGAGTTGATGCAGAAGCCCTCCGTGATCAATGCCCCCTTCGGCGGAGCTCCGAAAAAGGCCCCAAGATGGGAACTCTTGGGTACAGAAGGTTGCGGCGGTGGAATTAGGTTTTCGTGGTGCTCCTAGATGTTTGCAGGGTACATGGACTTATATAGGAGGAAGAAGTAGGTCGGTGGAGCAATGAGGGGCCCACGAGGGTGGAGGGTGCGCCTAGGGGGGTAGGCGCGCCTCCCTGCCTCGTGGCCTCCTCGATTGTTTCTTGGCGCCCACTCCAAGTCTCCTAGATCACGTTTGTTGAGAAAATCACGTTCCCGAAGGTTTCATTCCGTTTGGACTTCGTTTGATATTCCTTTTCTACGAAACGCTGAAATAGGCAAAAAACAGCAATTTGGGTTGGGCCTCCGGTTAATAGGTTAGTCCCAAAAATGATATAAAAGTGTAAAATAAAGCCCATTAACATCCAAAACAGATAATATAATAGCATGGAGCAATCAAAAATTATAGATACGTTGGAGACGTATCAGTCGGCCTCGAAATTTGTGGCGTGTACAGCCCATTTGCTATTATTTTTATAATTTTTACTCATTTTCTAATCCATATGGAATTTATTGCAGGCCATTTTCCATTTTTAGAATTGCTGCCCATTTTTAGGTCAATACCAGGATTAAAAAATTGAACTAAAATGTGCGAAATTTTGAAAATTCGCAATTTTTTGCTGGGGAACAAAATATTATTAATCCAAAAATTATTAGCCATACTAAAACAAATTTAAAAATAAATTAGTACTATGTCATGTTAAAATCCAATGAAATATAAATATCAATGAAGAACAAAAACAAAAAAAGAAACTAATTTTCCCATTTACTTTTAACTGATACTGACCAAACTCTTTGGCCAGGCCCAAATGCATCCCTCCTCGTCTTGAAAGATTTGCAGCCCAGTAAGTCGAAGAAAAAAATAGGCCTAGCTTGGGTATTCTTCGAAAATAAATAGTGGCCTACCTATTTTCCCAAAGAAAAAACTGTTGGGCTGGTCATGTTATTAGACGGGCCATAGAGACTGCGCAACCCAGTTTATAGCCTTCTCCTCCGAGCAAATCCTCAAAAAATGTGCAATTCTGTCGTTAATTGACTATAGGTTGAAAATGATGTGGGTCCCAGATATTAGCAGGGTGGATTAGAGTAAAAACGAGGGGTGCATCTGAGTAGTAAAAGAGGCGTGTTGCTTGTGTTCGGGAGTGGACCTGGTGGGTCCATACTGTCATACTCACATCTACAGTCCTCTCCCGGTTCACTATGTTGACAGGGCCGGACGACGGCGCCACGGCGAGCACACCAAGGCGGAGGATAAAGTGTTGTCGCCAATGTGCTGGGCTGGGTTGGACATTCTTATTGAAAAATGAAAATGGACCGGAACTATTTACGATGTTGACTACGATTTGCATGGGTCCGCTGGTTGCAGGAAGAAAATGGTGGGAGAAAGAAGACTGGTCGCTATCTTTTCCTAAGAATTATATCGACTGAATGTAACGACACTATCATAGGAAATAATATCCTCCTATTAAATCGTGAATTTAAAGAACTGGTGCATGAGCATTTAGCTTTATTTATGTATTTACTTACTTATTTATGTTTAGGGGGCCATGAGCATGTACCTAGGCCGGATTCATGTGAGAGCCTCCCTTCCAGTTAATTATGGGCTCCTCTATTGGGCCTTCATCAGTGGGCTGCATGTTATCAACAAGTGGAAAATGTGTTCCTACAAAAAATAGTATGCACTACGTACAGTACGGGGCAATAAAGGATCGGACCGTGCAACGACTTCCAAAACATTGTGTTTGTCGTTCTAACAACGCATTTATTCAACCAACAGACGAAATATACTACCGATTGTACATTGAAAATAGCAGCAACAGCATCCAGCGCTGGGGCTGCAACAGAAGCAGTAAGCAGGCCAGAAGAGTAAAGACGCAGCTCTCTCTTCCAAACCAAACATCAGCCATCATTACAAAAGGGCTACCAAAAAAGAGCAAGTGTATGCATCAAACTAAATAAAGATCCTACTACACCAAGTGTATGCATCTAACTAACTGGCTCAGTTAGATGTTACTATTTATTAAGCTGTGGAGATTGGCTGACGGCTTGAACCAGATGGGTGCCTGACGGGGGAAACTCCAGCCAGTAGATCGAAGTCTGATACTTGCGACCCTCTCTCCTACTTTGGGCTGCAGAGCGTGGCGACACATATCAGGGTATGGTGTATGGAGAGATGCATGGTATGCTGTGTACACACAGCTTTGCCTAATGAATGAAACCGTGCTACCATCATGATCCTTGCCGTCGGTTATCTCCTGGTTAATTGGATAATTCAGTCCAAGAAACAGAGAGCATGTACCAAGGCTACTTACCAGCCTCCAGTCAAAAATTCCTGAAGGCCCAGAGAAGTTGGGATCCTGCTCAAAGACCTTGCAGTGACTGTGATTGTATTCCGCGAAACAACACGTCCGGTACGTGCGAAAGGTCATCAATTATTCGCCGTCGTCTGATAGAGCCAGGAACCACCTGCAACTGCCATGTCGCTTTTCTTTGAAAGGTTCTGGGATTAGGAAGGGTAGGGACACCAGGTGGCCTACAACATCATATCAATTTGGAGTCAAATAAAAAGGGCTCTTAATGTAGTCAATCTTAAGAACAACATGTTATGAGCATGAATATTTTTTCAGTAAATGTTGACAGTAATATAAGTAAGCAATCATGATATCATAGGAAAGTAACATACTACTATAATAGCCATTTGTAGCGATGACTCGAGTAGGCCAGCAATATGTCCAGCCATAGAAGGAGTCGACAGCGTAAATGAAGACATTGTGTTCAATGGCATCAAAGAACCATGGAGGATGTATGATCCTGCGATGGACGTGCGGATTTATCCACTTACCGCAGTGACCTGTCAGATAGGCGAGACCGCGGTCGAAGAACGCAATTAGCCTGAAGTCTTTATAATTCTCAGATCTTGTGGCACTTGGAAGATTACAACCTTGAGCAAATCAAACTTGGTATCATGTTGGCTACTGTAAGATTCCAAGTATTCCGGGCCGCGGTGCCAAAGCAGTGCAGTGTTAATTGAAGGAAGGGGGATCAATCGCCGGGTGTAGACCTCCACAAGCATCCAGCTGCCGCCACCGTTGACGAGCACCATCCAAGATGTGTTCATGCCGACCAAGTACATATCGTTAATGTAGTTGAGGGTGACGGGGATCGGATCGCAGTCAAGAGGGTTGACGCTCACCACCCTACGATCGTTATGCTGCGTGACACGCCATTTCTGAAGATCAGGCGGCATCAGCAAGCAAGGAGCTGGCTTAAAAAGCTCCGGCCTGAGGGCTTTGAGTAAACGGTACAGCCCCGATGAGCACGCCGCGAGCGGCATGGTATTGAGATTGTCCACACATGAAACAATGAGCTTGATTACCTCTGTGGAGAGCGAATTCCAGCCACTCTTTCGGCGGACGCTGCTCGGTTTTTCCATTGTTAGTGCTTGGGTTTCGGAAGAGGGGGGAGGCGCCTTAGCGGGGATGGAAGATTGGACGATTATGTGCGGACAAGGATGGAGAAGCGAATATGTGCTATGTGAAGTGGACAGGTGATGATGACTACAGCACGCCGCTTGACTTACGAGACACGTACCAGCAGCGTAGGGTCATATCTATGCCAAACAACTTGCTTGAATGATCATAGTACTGGTACTCCCTATAGTACCTACTACTATGCCCTAACTTGCTTGACTAGAGTAGTAGTGGAGTAGGACTCTGCTCTACTACTAGCACCGAAGGATTAGTATATTCTAATCTAAAATAGTTACAAACTTCAATGCCCGAGCATGGAACGACTACGGTGCTAACTCCAATCCCCAGCAAAAGTTCGCTGGCAAACATGGCAGTTGCAAACGCCCGCGGCGCAGTTACAATATGTGTGTAAGGGTGGCGGTTTTGTCAAATACTATGGCTTAAAATAGGCCACCGTCGGATGGAAATCTAATGGTTACGTGGGATTTGCCATGATTGAGCTTGTGGCAAACAATCGCCAGATATCATTACTAAAAAAGGTTAAACATCCGGGGCTATAACTTGCACCGGCTGACCACTAACAATGATACTAACATAGTTGTAAAATGGTCAAAGACCGTGTCTACGTGGTGTTTGGAATTATATGCAAAAAAACTAGCAAGATGCACATGCATTGCACGGAACATCAAGATGCATTTTTACAAAACACCTGTTGTGATTGACCCATGCAGGAGTAATCCCATGTGTAAAAATTAATGATATCTTGAGAATTTTATTGGAAACATGGTATCTCGACCATTTCATCGAAAAAATGATATCTCAAGAAAGATGATAAATAAGGTGAAGAGGAGTGGGGCGTGGCGGTGACTGGTGGTCGGACTGGGTGGAGGCATGGGGATGGACGGTGCTCGCAGCGGCCACCATGCCAGATTGTTCCAGAGACTTCCTTTTTTATTGCTCAGCAATGAGGTTGTTGGAGATAAGGATGAATGAGGCAAGGCCTTATCTGTAAATATGGAGAGAGGAGCGGGTATCTTTTGTAAAATTGTCATAGTTTGCTTTCTATCCGTCAGATATAGGTCAGACGGTCTATACTATAAGATGGCAGGCACACCATCATCACCAGCTCGGTTTTGTCTCTACTCCTACTCCTATATTACTTATACTTATACTCCTATAAAAGGCTCAGTTGGTGATGATGGTGTGTCTGTCATCCGCCATTTCTCACCATTAGATCTGCATCTAACGACTGTGATGTAAGTTGTGGCCTTTTGCAACAATACCCACTTCTCTACTCTAGTTTACACAAAACCCCTTAGTATCTTGAAACCAACCACATTCCTCCCTTACCTCATCAAAACAGCCCAAAGAATATATTTGGAGTGAAACTTAAGATAATTTTAGTGATATGTATATCAAAACTAAATTGTTTTCTTTCAAATTTGTGAATATGTATTATTCTACTTTGGATCTATTGCAACGGACGGGCTCATTGCTATAAAGGTTTACCTCCTGCATCGTCCACAATGAACACCTGGTGTACTGGTCCGGGCCGGATGCTTGCAGTGCGATGGCCTGAGTTTGAATTTTGTCCTAAACTGTAGCTTTTTATATTTTTTTAATATATACTTCTTTCGCTACTGTACTGGGAGTGGAACCCAGAGAGTACTTAGAATACAAGATTAAGGATGGATTTGTTTCTGTCTAACTTTCTGTACGAATCTATAGCCAGCCTGCAAGTAATGTACACTGTACTGGGAGTGGAACCCACGGAGTACTTAGAATACAAGATTAAGGATGCAATTAACTTTTTACAGAGGGAGAATCATACACGCAATTAACTCAAATGGATTGGAAGTGACTCTATTATTCTCCAACGGCAACCGGCAAATTTCCTCCCGTGGGCCGGAGTAGGTTTCTCGGTTTGCATGCGGATTTAACGGAGGGGTTTGATGGATGCAAGGAGGCATGTTCAGTCGGGCGTGCAGCGGGCGGCGTAGTACTATTCGATTTGACAACTACTAGTATATTATAAAAAAATAAAGAAGAGTAATAGATATAGAGATAAGAGTAGAGATAGAGACTAGGGAGGAGCACCATCTACTCCTTTGTGTGCTACTCCTGCGCTCCATTCGGCCGCCGCAACCTCCCCTACAGCCATTCCCTCCTGCGCTCCATTCGGCGGGCACTGTTGAAATTTGGGAAGCGCACTCCCACGACTGCTGGCAGCGACGACTTCACCGACGATGACTTCTTCCCCGACCTCGGCAACTTCTTCCTCAAGGACATGGGCGACAACCTCAACGCCAACGGTGCTGCTCCCGTTGCACCGTATGTGTTTTTGTCCTTCCTGTTCGAAATCATGGTAGAATTCATGTTTCTAGTTTGTGTCCTAGATTCGATCTGTTCATCTACTATGCTAGTCCACATGATTAGTTTAATCTCTGTTAGCCGTCATGATTTATTCTGTGCCTATTTAGACTAAATCTCATAGTAACTTGCTCATATATTCAACTGACGCACCGTCCCCTACAGCCACTCCCGTTTCATGGACGGCCTGGTCGATGCCACCAAGGAGCCCTTCGTCTACTGCTATGAGTGCCCGATGCCGTTTTGGGGCTCGCCGGCAGACCTCGTGCATCACCTCACGCAGTCGTCCGTCTATCACTACTGGCGCACGGTGAACAACATCGAGTATGAGACGTCCGTTAACCGTGCCGGGGTCGCTGGAGGATCACCACCGCCTGCTAGTCTCGAAGGAGGACGACAGTGTCTTCCTCTTGGTCGTGGGCATCGGCAAGGCCCGCGCAGACCGCCACCCGTCTCTGTAGTGTGCATCAGGGGCGACGCCGTTGACACTGACACTGACACAAGGCCGATGTATGGGTGCGTGCTCATTGTTACTACCCCTCCGAGTTACGTGGGCGGTGACACTGGCTACAGGAAGCTGACTAGGACTATGCCGAGTTGGGACCTTCCCGCCGATGTGGACATGGAAGACGCATGATATGATTCCCCCCCCCCCCCGACGTGGTGCACGGGGACTCCAAGGAGGTTCACCTGGACAAATGCATTACCAAGTTAAATGTTGATCATTAGTCTTCGCTCAATGTAATCCGCTGTCTAAGCATGTGGAGACTTCCATGCATGATCTTGCTCTATTGGAGTATCGCGCATGAATAGAAGTGTATCCATTTATGGTTTAGTCTAGAATCTTCCATGTATGAAATTTTTACTACAGTACTGGTGAAAGACTTATGATGAACCATTTCTTACATCTCCTCTGCCCCTTCCAAGTCATCCTGATTTAATCCCTCCGTCTAGGTGTATAAGGGCATGGTTAATACTTAATAGTATAGCCAACTATTGACTATAAGAAAGTGCCATGTCATATGTAGCCAACATGTATAACAATCGATACTCAAAAACTAATTCTTAAAGATCATTTCTTGCAAAGCACAATAAGTGTTATTTCTTCACAAGTTTTGTATGTAGGTTGGACAGTTGAACGCTTTTGTTTGCAAAAGATACTTTTTTATCTATTTCACCCGGATGTTTGTGAGCTCTAGAGATGAAATAATATCCGAAGAAACCTATCGATACCCGTTACACATGAGATGACCCCCACATCCTTTGTCAAAATAAACAACTCCCCGATCAATGCATTTCACTATTCTGTGCAACGCACGGGCACCTTACTATAGATTAGTACGACCAAAAATTGAACTAACATTATATATAGTACGATAAATGCTAATGCATGTCACCTAAAATTATATCATTGAAAACTATGTTCAAATACGAATCCAACGATATAGTTTTCGTTGACATGCACTAACATTTTGTCAATTAAATATTCAGTCAAATTCAATGGGGGACTAATAAACCACGACCGATGTAGTACTAGTGTAGAGGGCGGTGTTGCACGCGAGTCTCACCCCGCTCGTGGCGCGATAGGAAAGCCGTCATATCACAAAACCCAACCACTCCCATTAATAAGTGGCCTGGTAAAATAAACGTACAAGCAACCATCACATCCCTCCTTCTTTTTTGCATTTCATCTCTCTGCATTTACTTTCTTCGGTTCATCTCGCACACTCGATCCCTAGATACTACTCCTAGTATCCCTAGCTACCACTCCTAGGGCCAGTTCTTTTGGCGGCTTAAAAAATAAGCCGTTTCTTCCCCGGCTTTTCCCATAAGACTAGTCACAGTGGAGAGTGACATTAAGGGGCCCCACTCATTTATTTGGGCTTCTAAACTACTACTAGTACCTCTGTCCTGGTTTATTCGTCACCATTGTAATTTGTGCTAAATTTTGACCAAAGATTTAACTGATAAAATGTTAGTGCATGTGACATATGCACGTACTTACAAAATGTGTACAGATACACAAGGTTTCCAAACTTTTCCATTTACATACTTAATTAAGGATGCTAATAATTCCCGAACGTTCGGAATTTATCATTTGTGTCCCAAAACTAATGAGACCGCCTTACGAAACTAAATTATATTCCTAATAAAAGCCACGTGCTCGCAGGAGGGCTTGCGGTGCGCCACGAGTGCCCTGGTGCGCAGCCGTTTCCCAGCGCGCCGACACAACGCCTCTTCCTCAGCCTCGCAACTCATGAGGTGCTGATTGGCGGCTTGCCGGCGTGCGAGCGCGATCTCACCGGTGTGGTGATCCGGCGCCAACAGGTACTCCTCCTCGCTGGAAGCGTGCACCCGGTCCACGTACCGCCAAGCGTAGATGAGGCGCTTGGGCCCGACTGCACTCAGGGTTTTGGCACAGGCGTCCTCCGCCACCCTCACGGCCCTCGCACGAGCCTTCTGCCAAAGAGCCAATTGTCTGATTCTCTCGGATGCAACATAGGCCTGGCAGGCAGCTTGCATCGCGGCGCGCTTCTCTTCCTCAGCCTTCTTCTCCGCCTCCCACAAGGCGACATCCATTTCTTTCCAAAGCTCCTCAAGGCTCGGGGGCTCGGCGGGCGGCGCGGCGTTCTCCTCGTAGCTAGGAGCCAACGCGTCCTCTGACGCGTGTGCTGGCGAGATTGAGAACGCCGACGCGTCCACCTCGACGCGTCGCGGCGAGGAGTGGAACACCGATGCGTCCTCCTCGACTAGTGGTGGCGAGGAACGGAACGGCGACGCGTCCTCCTCGACTAGTGGCGGCGAGGAACGGAACGACGACATGTGACTGTCCGCGCGGTGCAGCGAGGGGCGCCTAGGGCTTGGGAGGGGGGATGCCATGGTGGTCGACGTGAGAGGGAGGGGGAGGAAATAGCGATGAACGTGAGCGTTCTTCCGAATGTCGTGGGAGGCGCAGTATTTATAGCGAGCAATGGCAAACCTATGTAATATATGGACTGAGCTTCACTGACTTAACTACAGGTCTAGTTGCATCACTGACATGTGGCCCAGATGCCTGTTGGGCCCACATGTCAGTGACTTAATGCACCTACAGTTAAGTAACTGAAGCAGCTACGTGGGCATATTCGTTGGAGTAAATTACGGGTGAGGGAAGGGGTGGAAATATTGCGGATCACAATGGATTGGATGAGTGCGGGGGAGGAGAGTCATGCATGCAGGTTTTTTCCACACGGGGTGGAGTGGTGGGACTGCTGGAGGGAGAAGGAGAGTCAAGCAGGCGTTCATATTTCAAGGTGCACTAAATTATTACATGCAATGATTAAGGCTGGCCATAGTGGTGGTAATGTGGTACTCCCTCCTTTCTGGTTTATAGGGATTAATTTGAAAATCTCTTCAACCAAGGTAGATGATGAATGGTGGAATTAATTTCGTAGTTGGCAAAAGTACTTAATTAGTACTCTCGTTTTTCTCAAAAATTTGTGTAAACCGATGCATTAATTACACCACATGCATGCATGACCACTCCTATAAAAATCTCAGTTGGTGGTGATGGTATGTCTGCCTCTGGACAACGTGAGCCGTTCGATCTACTTGGAACCAACGGCTGAGATGTGTGTGCATAGATACATGGCCTTGCTACTGGAGGTACTATATAGCAGATATTTACCCACCTCTGCCACTGTATAAAATACGGAACTACTCATTCCAGCCTCATTTCCTTTATGGTTCATCTCCTTGCATTCTTGCCGGTGGCGGCGAAGGTTCCTGAAGATGGAGTCCAGACTCTAGAAACCACTACAAAAACTATTCCACCGCCTCTATCTTGGTAAGAGTAGGTGGAATTTTTGAATCGAGCCCTTTAAACTAGAAGGGAGGAAGTGGTACTCTAATAGCTAACCTTGTTGTGATGACTAGATAGGACATGGCACGCACCTGGATGGAGGAACTAGTCTGCATTGTGCATTTAAGTTTTGCCTAAAGTCAATGTACCTCTACTTTGACCAAACTTATAGAAAAATGTACATCAACATTCACAATGTCAAATCAATATTTTTATACTCATTATAGAACATAGTTTTTATACTCATTATAATCAGTATTGTAGATATTGATATTTTTAGTATAAATTTGGTCAAAAACTTTGCAAACGGTTGACGGAAGTAAAAAGGACCGGAGGGAGTATCATGCATGCGGAGTAGGCAAAAAAATTGCTCATTTATAGTCGGTCAAAGTCTCAAATGGCGCGAACGCGCGAGGGAGGCGAAGGTCGTGGGAGGCGCGATGGTTGAGGGAATTAAGTGAAGTTACATCCACGCACCGGCATGGCATGTGAACAGGTAGAAGCTATACCGTCAGGCCTACGATATGGGTCTAGTAGACATGACATCTAGTGGGTCCTGCATAGTACTCTAGAACTCTTTGGGGGCTTGCAGCCGTTTATCCACCGGGCAAGCCAACAACCCCACGCCGTTCGCACCCCTACCCATCCCCGTCTTCTACCTTACAATAGTTTGCTCCCAGTTGTCCCGTCCTTTCACATTACACCAGTTCAACTTCTCCTAACCCTCCTCCAGAATCCATGGCCTCCCAAATCTCCATGGTCGCCGCTGAGTACCAGGTTAGAGCCATCACCGGCGATGAGTTCATTGTCATCTACACCCATGGATCCGTGACGGTGAAAGGATGCCTTGCTCGCTTCAGAAGCATGTTCGAAAACTCAAAGGATGAGTGGGTCGCTGGGCTAGATGTTGATTATACCACAGTCCTGGAAAGCGAGAAGATTCTAAAGAAGGCAGAGAAGAAGAAGCCCACCGTGATCCAGGTTTGCGTACATAATGTGTGCTTGGTCTACCACATATGCCATGCCGACGTTGAGTGCCAGGATTTTAAGAACTTCCTCAAGGACAAAAGAGTGAAATTCGATACTGTAGACTTTAGGAACGACAGAGATGTCCTGGGTCGGATAGGCCTCGTTGTAGGCCAGCCCCTCGATCTTTAGAAGGCAAGCATGGTGTCCTCCTCTCAACCTTCAATGTTGATCCTGGCAGCAGCCATGATTGATCCTTCATACGATAAACTGAAGAAACCTCACCACGAGTTTCATCATGCATGGGAGTTAAAGACAATAGATGAAGATCGCATCATGTACGCAGCAATGGATGCCTACCTTTGTTTAAATATGTACAAGGGTTGGATGAAGAAGCAGAACCCAATGTCCGGTTCAAGCAAAGAAGTGGCGGTGAAGAGGAAGAGGAAGAGGGACGAGGACGAAGTCGAGGACATAGACTCGGACTCCGAGTAAGGTGGCAGTGTCGTCACTCATGCTGGTTCCACTACAGTGTCAAACGGACTAGTTGCTTAGTTTTATTTCAGGGGTGTGTTGTGCTGAGCCCATAGCAGAACTATGTTTATGTTCTTTCTTGTTATTTGAACTTTATGTTCTTTCTCGTTATTTGAACTCTTTAGTACGTACAGTAGTACTAGTACTATGTCTTACTACTGTTCTTCTTGCAGTTGGTACTACTGCTCGTATCTTTGTGTTCCTACTATACTTAATACGTTCGTACTAGTAGTATAATTTGGGTCAGTCGATTTGTGAAAGAAGTTCGACGAAGCAAAGGAAGAAGACGGCAGAGAAGCTACCCCAATATCTATATTAGGGTGGTAGGGTGCCCATGATCTATCTTATGAGTGTTGGGTGTGGAATGCAGTTCGCCAGAAAAAATGGATCGTGCCCGGTGTTAAATGGATGGCGGGGGTGGAGGGAGCATGGCAGTTGTCAGATTTCGGGTTCCGGCAGACCCTTGAGGTTCGAACACTGGGGTGCACACAGAGATTTCGCCTTCTACCTACCTGCACCCCTCCGCCTCGCTAAGATCTAAGCTATGGAAAGAACAGCACAAGAGACACAGGGTTTATACGGGTTCGGCCACCGTTGTGGTGTAATACCCTACTCCAGTGTGTGGTGTGGTGGATTGCCTCTTGGGCTGATGATGATGAGCAATACAAGGAAGAACAGCCTCGCGAGGGTCTGTTCTTGGCCGAGGGGATGAACTGCTAGGAGGACTTCAGTCACCCCTCTCTCTCTCTCTTCTCGATTCTCTCTCTGATTTCGATCCCTCCTACCCTGTGGGTGGCTAGTCCTATTTATAGGCAATGGCCCTGGGCCTCTTCCCAAATATTGACCGGGAAGGGCGCCAACAATTGGCCATTTTGGAGGGGAACATCTGGTACACTTATCCTGACTAAAGTTGGTCCTCGCCTGCCAAAGGCTTTGGTGGTGACGCTGGCTTGGGCTCCACAATGACTTCCTCCCTGCCGTTGGACTGGTCTTGGTCTTGTTGCACCGAAATGGGTGCCTTTGCTTGATGCTCTCGCCTGCGCTTGCTCCCTTTGCACCAAAGAGGAAAGGAGGACACTGCGCGGCTGGCGCCCGCCTGGCGCCTTTGGTCGTCATGGCTTGCGTCACGGGCACCTCGTGAGGTACCCCGCCTTGATCTCTCCGCCTCCTCACGAGCTAGCCTGATGAGGCCGTGCCTGAGGAAGCTTCGTGTCGTCCGCCCCGCGAGGCTTGGCCCCTCGCGAGGGTCTTGGGTCTGTGTTGATGAAGATGGGCCGTGCTGGGCCCCCCTTTGAGCCAAGCCACAGGCCGCAGGCAGGCAAGTCTGGGGACCCCCGTTCCCAGAACGTCGACAGTAGCCCCCGGGCCCAAGGCGAGCCCGGACTTGGCCATGCAGGGAGGCGAAAGGGCAAGAGCGAAGCGCCGTGGGCCCTAACAGCCTGCGGCATCGGGCGTCGCGTGGCGGTTGATTGGGCGTGGGCGGCACTGTTCCCCCACGCCCCCTTATTTTGCGCCATGCTAGGCAGACTCGTAGTCGTACACAGCCGCTCCCCTTTCTGTTGCTCGAGCGCGCCCGGGAGCGTCGCGCTCTTCGCCAAGGATTCCTTCGAAGGGTGGCTGACGCGGTGAGACTGCTTGGTGAGGAGCTTGCTGATGAAGACGTGCGCCTTGAGGCCGAGGGACTGCGCCTGGCTGCAGAGAGGCGCGAGCTGGAGGGCGCCATCGCCCTTGCGCGCCGTCAGCGTGATCTTGACGATGCAGAGGCCAAGGCGTCGCTGGTGGCCTCTCGGGAGGCCCGGTCTTGGGCCGCTGAGGAGGCCCGGGAAGCTGACCGGCGGTGAGAGGCGGCGGAGGAGCGGGCTCAGGAGCTCCTGGCCTGGTGCCACTCACTGGAGGAGCAAGTGGAGCTGCGCGAGGCAGCCCTCGCATCGATGAAGGTGGCCTCTGGCGACCCAGCAGAGCTCCAGAAGTGTGAGGAGGCACTGACGCTGGAAGCCTCCGAACGTACCCGCGAGTACGAGCGTCTGGAGACGAGGGAGCGCTTGGTGACGCAGGCGGAGGATGATGTTGCTACACGGGAAGCCTGTGTCCTGGAGGAGGTCGGACGTCGGGTGGCGATGGCGCGCTTGAACCTCGAGCACGAGTTCGAGGAGAGGCTGGAGTTGATCCGGGCCGAGGCTGAAGGTAGGACTGCTGCCTTGAGGGCCAAGCTGGAGGAAGCGATGCGGCGAGCCGATGCTTTTCGGGCCGCCCTTGAGGTAGCGCAAGGGGAGTCAACCACCTCCCAGGCTGAGGTGCTCCTTCTTCGCCAGCGGGTGGAGGAGGCTGAGGTCGTCGCGCGCCAGAATGCGGACAAGATACGTCAGCGGCGGATCCTGGAGCATGAGCACGGCCCCATGCTCACCACGCTCTGGGAGAGAGCCAACACAGCCTTGGGCAACATCTGCGAGGCGGCTGTTGGCGAGCCGCACGTAGTCAACTACGCCGGCAACCTTCAGTTCTTCACCGACGTGGTGACGCAGCTGGAGGCGCGGTCGGTCAGGGGCGACAGGTTGATGGAGGAGAGGAGCCGCGCCCTGCTCAGGCGCGCCTTTTCTCGCGTCTTCAACCATCTCCGGAACATGGATCCCCACTTCGATTTCGACGCCGCCATCGCCCTAGTCCCCCAGGCCATCCGAGACGACCTGGCGCACTGGGTGGAAGACAATGTGGATGCTCTTGTCAGGGCCTTCGCTTCAGACAACGACGGCATGATCATGGCTGCCGACGAGGGCGGTGTGGTGAACGGCCCTGACACCGTTGGCGGCGACGCAGACAGCGATGGCGAGTTCAGCGACGCCAGCAACGGTTCGGGTGGTGCTCCTGAGGACGCATTGGGGGATTTATCCGACTGATCATGCATCATTCCTGTTTCCTTACCCTGCATGAATAGAACTCAGGTTTTGGCCTGATGGCTGTGAGAGCATTTTGGAGGGGGAGCCCCTCATGTAAAACTTGTGTTCTTCGTACTAGTAGACGTTACATTGCCCATGCGCCTGCGCCAAGTGGTTGGCTTAAGCGACACGCTGGTCGGCTAGTTTACCTTTGTCCCATGCGGGCCCTGAGGTAGCCTGTGGGAGGCTGTGGTGTCCCGAGTGTTCCCTGATCGAACCCGTAGGATCTGCAGTAAAAAACCCTCCTGAGAGGACGCGGCGGCGGCAGTCTGGGCTGCACGCAAGCTAGGCCTGACCCGGCTCGCGAGGGGCTCACGAGGGGAGGCAGCTGAGGCGAAGTGGTAACCAAAATGCGAGAAATTGCTTGAACGAGACTAAGCACCCCTTCCCCGAACACACGCAAATCTCAAATTCCAATCCAACTTAAATCCAGCGGGGGAAAGCGACAACCAACGGGAAAAGCAACGAAAGCAGACAAAAGGCCGCGTCCGGCACCTAATCTAGTCTTGGACGTCTTCTCACCAGCGCGGAGCTAAGTGCTGCCACTGGGCGTGGGAGGGAGCCCCAGGGCCTGAGGCCGGCACCCCCGAGACTCCGGGGCGTGTACAGCCCCACTCATTATTACGTGAGAGTGTCACGGGGCGGCGAGCTTCACAGGCGCTGGCCTTCTTCACAGGCTCCGGGCCTTTCTTGGGGGAAGCAGGCTTCACGGGCATTTGCCCTCTTCACATGCTCCGGGCCTTTTCCAAAACGCGACAGCTTCACAGGCATTCGCCTTCTTCACAGGCTCTGGGCCTTTTCCAAAATGCGACAGCTTCACAAGCATTCGCCTTCTTCACAGGCTCTGGGCCTTTTCCAAAACGCGACAGCTTCACAGGCATTTGCCTTCTTCACAGGCTCTGGGCCTTTTCCAAAAAGGATAATCTTCACAGGCATTCGCCTTCTTCACAGGCTCTGGGCCTTTTCCAAAAAGGATAATCTTCACAGGCATTCGCCTTCTTCATAGGCTCTGGGCCTTTTTAGGGGTAGAACCTCCGGAGGTGCTGGATGTTCCATGCGTTCTGGACCAGCACCCCCTCCTGAGTCTCCAAGCGCGCGGAGCCGGGCCTGGAAACATGAACAACCTTGAACGGGCCCTCCCACATGGGAGAGAGCTTGTGCAGTCCCTCCCTGGAGAGAACCCGCCTGAGCACGAGGTCTCCTACCTCGAGAGTTCTGGGGCGGATGTTGAGCGGGCAACTAGGTCAAACACATTAGCCGCAAAGGAGTGGATTCATTCAAATAGATGCTGGGAAGGCGGACATCACTGGGTCAGGCCCGAGCGACTTGGGGATGATGCAGCCCAAGGGGCGCCCCCAACAAGGTAAGCTAACAACATAAAATAAAAGGGATACATGCCACAGGGACGGACCCACGCGGCCTGGGAATAATGCAGCCCTGGGGGGCGCTCCCAGCTGGAAATGAAACTTGAAAGATGTCACCTGATGATGTTGAGGATGAAGGAGCATTGGCGTAGCAGACTCGGTGGGCTGCGGAAGCCGATCCTCACGAGCCCCCAGGCCCAGGGGCCTCGGGAGGCTCTGGAGGCGCTGGTGGCTCCTCGCGGACCATCTCCATCTCCGCCAGGGCTGCGGAACGCCTGGCCTCTTGAGCCTCCATGATGCCCCTCATGAGGCGCTGGTACGTGGCAGCCGCGTTCGGCAAGCCGTAAGGCATGCGAACGTAGCTGTGGGGTGGACCTTTGCAGCGCCCCACTCGCGAGGGCCAGAGGCGCTCCAGAGAGGCGACTCGATTGAGCCCTGGTATGTCGATGCAGACGCGCAGCCCACCATCCTTGCCTGGATGGGGAGCCACAGCTGGTAGGCGGCGGCCGCCTTTCATGACTCTTGACTCCTGTAGCTCCTGAATGGCCTTGCTGACGAACTCCTGAGGGTCTGGCTCTCCTTGCCTTACTCCTTCATGAGGGAAACATGCTTCGAAACACGCCTCCATGTGGTGCCCAAGCGCCTCCCTCATGACCTTAGCCAGGTCGGTGGCCCTCCAGGGGAGAGCCCCCGAGCCCTGCCTGAGGAGGGCGCTGGGTGCGCTTTCCTATGCGATGGAAGGAGGTTCCCCCTGGGCAGGCGCGGGCCCTGAGGGGCCTGCCTCCTGAGGGGCCGGGCCGGACGATGTCTTCTTCTTCTTGGGGGCGGTCTCGGGAAGCCTCCTGCTTCTGCGATCTGGGTCTTCCAGTGATGCGGCCTGGAAGGCTCGTTCTAGGGAACACATCGCGTCCTTCTCTTCACAGGGCACCGTGATGACTCCGCCACTTCTTGGCATCTTGAGGATGTTGTAGCCGTGGTGAGTTATGGCCATGAACTTGGCCAGCGCTGGGTACCCAAGGATGGCGTTGTACGGCAGGCGAATGTGAGCGACGTCGAAGTCGATGAGCTCGATGCGGTAGTTGTCGCGTGCCTCGAAGGTGACAGGGAGGCGAACCTGCCCAATCAGGACCGTGGAGCCGCCGGTGACTCCGGAGAAAGGCTTGGTTGGCTGAAGCTGGTTGTAGGGCACTTGGAGACTGTTGAATGTTTCCACGGACAGGACGTTGAGCCCTGCCCCGCCATCGATGAGGGTCCTGGTGACCACCACGTAGCTGATGATTGGGGAACAAAGCATCGGGAGGACTCTGGTTGTAGCCGCACACTTGAGCTGATCTGCTAAGCTGAACGTGATGGCGCACGCCGACCACCTAAGAGGGCGCGTGGCTTCGAGCTTGGGGAGGACTGCATTCACTTCGTGGGCGAACTGCTTGAAGATGCGTTGAGAGGCTGGGGCTTGAGCCCCGCCCAGGATGCAGGCGATCGCGCGCGGCTCCTGGAAGCCCCCAGCCCCCTCATCCTGATGGCGGTCCTCGTTTCTCCTTGGCTGCGGTGGCAGCGGAGGGAGGCCTGTGTTGCCTTGCGGGCGATCCTCGCGAGGCTGATCCCTCCAGTCTCCCTCGCGAGGCAGGTCTTGCCAGCGATCCTCGCGAGGTCGATCGCGCCACCCTTGGCGCGGGCAGCGGTCTTCCCAGCGTCCTGCATTCCTTCCTCCTCCTCGACCGTAGCCCCGGTCACCGCGGTCGGGGCGACGGCCGATCCTTCCTTCTCGCACGGCTCAGAGCTCTTGACATTCATTGGTGTTGTGGGTGTGGAGGTCGTGGTACAAACAGTACCGACTGCCCTTGGAAGGTTCGGGCTGATCTCTGCCCCGCTTGGTGTCTGGTTCTGCCGCGAGCACGGCAGCCCCCTTGCGCTTCACATCCTTGGCCTTGGGCTTCTTCTCTTCTGGGTCTACGGCAGGCGGCTCGAGGAGGGAGAGTCACCCTTCCTCAGCCCTGGCGCACTTGGTTGCCAAGTTGAACAACTCCAAGGAAGTGCACAGGTCTTCATGCATCGCCAGCTCCTCCTTCATCTTGACATCGTGCACGCCGTCGGAGAAGGCTGAGATGATGGCCTCCTCGGTCACCTTGGGAATCTTGAGGCGTGCGTTGTTGAAGCGCTGGATGTA
Organism: Triticum dicoccoides; assembly: GCF_002162155.2. Lineage (NCBI taxonomy): Eukaryota > Viridiplantae > Streptophyta > Magnoliopsida > Poales > Poaceae > Triticum > Triticum dicoccoides. The sequence goes on along the minus strand of NC_041392.1, from coordinate 541,056,015 downwards.
CTTCTGCAGGGTCTCTCCGGGTTGTTGCTTGATGCGGCGCATGTCGCTCACGGCGGGTGGCCGGTCGCGAGTGCCTTGGAAGTTGGCGATGAAGCGGGTGCGCATCTCGTCCCAGGAGGAGATCGTGCCTGGAGCCAGGTTCAGGAGCCAGGTATGGGCCCCGTCCTTGAGCGCCATGGGAAACCAGTTTGCCATGACCTTCTCATCTCCGTTGGCAGCTTTGATGCCCAGCTCATAGAGCTGGAGGAACTCCGCAGGGTCGGCCGTGCCGTCGTAACGAGGAGGCAGGTCTGGCTTGAACTTGCTGGGCCACGCGACGCTGCGTAGCTCGGTGGTGAAGGCACGGCAGCCAGCTGTGGCCACGGGAGGCCTTGGGTGATGGAGAGCTTGGTATTGCATGTCCCCACGCGCTGCAGCTGGGAGCAGCGCGGGGTCTTGACGTGCGGGAGCAGGAGCATGGTCGCGACGTGCTGGAGCAGGGAGCGCCCGGGCAGCTTCTTGCGGGCGAGGGACTTCTTGGCAGCTCTGCTCTTGCCGTGCTGGCACCTGATGGAGCGGGTTCCACCCAGGGCCCACGCGCCTTGGAGCCATGGCGCCTTCTTGAGGAGGAGGCGGCCGGGGCGTCGCCGGAGCTTTGTCGCCCGTGTGGGGCGGGGTGCGGTGCAGCGGAACGGACGGCGCAGGAGAGCCCCCTATGGCGCGGATGAGCTCGGCGATGCGGTCGAGCCATTCTTCGTAGACGTTGTCGACGGGACGGTAGAGTAGGAGCTCATTTGCCGCGATGAGCGTAGCTCGAGCCTCCATGGGTGCGCGGAGCGCGCGGGACGAAGAACCAGCTGGGGTGAGCGAGGGAGTAGCGGTGCGGCCGTCTTACCGCACGGACGGATGCTGAGACGATGCTTGCTGCTCGTCCCCCGCCGAGCCGGTGGCGGCGTTGACGGCAGGTGACGGGGAACGGCGAGGACGCCCACCGACAGGAGCCGTCTGGGTGACGCGGGAAGCGAGAGCGGCCCGGCGCTCGGCACGGGCCCGACAAGCGTCAGACATGGACGCGATGGTCGGAGGAGAACGGGGTGGTGGAAGACGAATTCCGGCGCACCCCTACCTGGCGCGCCAAATGTTGGATTTCGGGTTCCGGCAGACCCTTGAGGTTCGAACACTGGGGTGCGCACGGAGATTTCGCCTTCTACCTACCTGCACCCCTCTGCCTCGCTAAGATCTAAGCTATGGAAAGAACAGCACAAGAGACACGGGGTTTCTACTGGTTCGGGCCACCGTTGTGGTGTAATACCCTACTCCAGTGTGTGGTGTGGTGATTGCCTCTTGGGCTGATGATGATGAGCAATACAAGGAAGAACAGCCTCGCGAGGGTCTGTTCTTGGCTGAGGGGATGAACTGCTAGGAGGAGTTTAGTCACCCCTCTCTCTCTCTCTCTCTCTTCTTGATTCTCTCTCTGATTTCGATCCCTCCTACCCTGTGGGTGGCTAGTCCTATTTATAGGCAATGGCCCTGGGCCTCTTCCCAAATATTAACCGGGAAGGGCGCCAACAATTGGCCATTTTGGAGGGGAACATCTGGTACACTTATCCTGACTAAAGTTGGTCCTCGCCTGCCAAAGGCTTTGGTGGTGACGCTGGCTTGGGCTCCACAATGACTTCCTCCCTGCCGTTGGACTGGTCTTGGTCTCGTTGCACCGAAACGGGTGCCTTTGCTTGATGCTCTCGCCTGTGCTTGCTCCCTTTGCACCAAAGAGGAAAGGAGGACACTGCGCGGCTGGCGCCCGCCTGGTGCCTTTGGTCGTCATGGCTTGCGTCACGGGCACCTCGTGAGGTACCCCGCCTTGATCTCTCCGCCTCCTCGCGAGCCAGCCTGATGAGGCCGTGCCTGAGGAAGCTCCGTGTCATCTGCCCCGCGAGGCTTGGCCCCTCGCGAGGGTCTTGGGTCTGTGTTGATGAAGATGGGCCGTGCTGGGCCCCCCTTTGGGCCAAGCCGCAGGCCACAGGCAGGCAAGTCTGGGGACCCCCGTTCCCAGAACGCCGACAGCAGTGGCAGGCGGTTCAGGGGAGGGCAGGGCGGCGGCATGCGGTTAGGCATGTGGCGGGCTGAGAAGATGAACAGTGCATCAATTTCGGAGGTTGAAGAAGCCCTTCTAGCCATCCATGTTGCATACAATGGCTCACAAGAGTCAACTGACCCAAATTGCTCCTTCAGGTTGCAGGATCCACGTGGCATTCAAGGTCTCGAAGGTAGATTCCGCGTCCGCACCCAGTTTGCGGGCTCGGTGCGGGCGCGACCGGCTTCCACCGCGACAGCCACCATGCGCGCCTCCTTCGCGCGGGCGGAGACGACAATGACACGCTAGTTCCTCCTCACCGACGTGCTGGAGCACGCGCTCGTCCTCCTCTCTGTACGCTGCGTGCATAGACGTGGCTCCACCAGCTGCTCGCGTGCTTGGCAGCGCGGCGACATCGCGAGGAGGGACTGCAGATGACGTGAGCGGGCAAACCTTCGGCTTCATGGTACAGGGATGGCGGCAACACGGCGGTGATGGGCGGGAAATGGTTGGCCAAAGCAGGCGGGCGCCGGCATGCGCAACGGGGGCGGCGGCATATTGATGAGTACGCATATGGGAGCTTAGTTTAATTTTATATAGGATTGGTCAAACTTAAAAGAAAATCGTACTAGTACACGTAAACATTAGACTGAGGCAGCGCTTATATTAGTTACCACAGCCACGATACGGAATCCTGTGCAAGCGCGTGAACCGTGGCCGTGCGGTCGATCTAACGGTGCGTCACCATGTCGCGCTCGAAGGACACCCACCGAACCTTTTTGTGTGTGTGAAAACAATCCCCGAATATTACTCAACTTTTTTCCTAGAAAATTTCTTGACGCTACAATAATTCCATATATTTGAATTTGGCTCGAGTTTGTGTTTATTTGGATTTAGACATTTTAGGTGCACCCTAGTTTTTTTTAATACTGATTTTGTGTGTGTGACTGAGAGAGAACGTGTGTTTCTGTCCATATGTGTGTTGTGGCAGAAGGACAATGTGGAGATGGTGTGCGTGTGATAGAGACATAGAGAAGTGTGAATGTGCAAATGATCGTGCGTGAGTGAGACATAGACAGATGCCGATACGTTGTGTATATACATGAGAGAACGGTCTTCTATTTGTACTTGTGTGTGTGACAGAGAGAGAGAGGAGCATCCGTAACACAACAACCATCTCTCTCGATTCGTCCATCCCTCGCACGATCGCATGTAACACATGCATCAACGCACACATTTTGACACCCTCACCCGGCCCCTGCCCACCTCAAGGCCCACACATCGCTCTCTATCTTGCACGCACAATCTCTTCGTGAAAACCCTATTTAGCATGTAGCTTTCCGTCACATACACACACATTTCTCCCCACAAGTTTATTTCTCTCAATACCTGACACACACGCGCGCGCGCGCACACGCACACACACCGCACACACACTCCCCCTCCCCCGAGCACACAATTCATCCCCATCCAAGGCTATATGGCGACCACTCTCGCTTGTGCTTCTCTGCACCCCAACATGCACAACACCTCAACCTTCAAAGAGGGCATCGAGGAGATCGAAGACGGCGACCACACTGCAGTAGAGAATGCGGGGCCATTTGGAAGCAGGATGATGTGACGACGGCTGACTGACTCCTCCCCCCTCTCTCCCGCACAAAATTACCAATCCCTCTCTCTCCCACACAAAATTATCAATCCCTCAACCCATGAGATCCTTCCCCTCTCGTCCATGTTTTTCTAGTTCTCTCATCAAACCAATTGTCTCTTCTCCTTCCACGTCTACAGAATCTGGAGGCACACACATCTCACGTATATTACATGTCTCCATCTATCTAACAGACCTAACTTCTTCCTCTCTCTCTCTCTCTCGTTAGGTTTGTCTCCTACCGTCTTGTCCACATACACACAATCTTTACCGCCCTATCTGCTCCATCTTCACAAGCTCTCTCTACACCTTTCATTCACACATTGGGATGTATTCAAAATGTTGCTTTCATAATGGATGATGTAGAGTTATGGTTGGTTTTGTTGCATCCTGATGTCTACTACACAACCTTCTTCTTGTAGACGTTGTTGGGCCTCCAAGTGCAGAGGTTTGTAGGACAGTAGCAATTTCCCTCAAGTGGATGACCTAAGGTTTATCAATCCGTGGGAGGCGTAGGATGAAGATAGTCTCTCTCAAACAACCCTGCAACCAAATAACAAAGAGTCTCTTGTGTCCCCAACACACCCAATACAATGGTAAATTGTATAGGTGCACTAGTTCAGCGAAGAGATGGTGATACAAGTGCAATACGGATGGTAGATATAGGTTTTTGTAATCTAAAAAATAAAAACAGCAAGGTAGCAAGTGGTAAAAGTGAGCACAAACGGTATTGCAATGCTAGGAAACAAGGCCTAGGGTTCATACTTTCACTAGTGCAAGTTCTCTCAACAATAATGACATAACTGGATCATATAACTATCACTCAACATGCAACAAAGAGTCACTCCAAAGTCACTAATAGACTAAAGAGGGGTGATACGTCCATTTTGCATCATGCTTTTATATCAATATTTATTGCATTATGGGTTGTTATTACACATTATGTCACAATACTTATGCCTATTCTCTCTTATTTTACAAGGTTTACATAAAGAGGGAGAATGCCGGCAGCTGGGATTCTGGGCTGGAAAAGGAGCGAATATTAGAGACCTATTCTGCACAGCTCCAAAAGTCATGAAACTTCACGGAAGATGTTTTCCAAAAATTTAAAAAAATACTGAGAGCAAGAACTTCACCAGGGGGCCACACCCTGCCCACGAGGGTGGGGGGCACGCCCCCCTACCTCGTGGGCCCCCTAGTGGCCCTCCGGTGGCCATCTTAGGCTATATGGAGTCTTTCGATGGGAAAAAATAATAAGCCATCTTCTCGGACGAAACTCCGCCGCCACGAGGCGGAACCAATCTAGGGCTCTGGCGGAGCTGTTCTGCCGGGGAAACTTCCCTGTGGAGGGGGAAATCATCGCCATCGTCATCACCAACGCTCCTCTCATCGGGAGAGGTCAATCCCCACCAACATCTTCATCAGCACCATCTCATCTCAAAACCCTAGTTCATCTCTTGTATCCAATTCTTGTCTCTAAGTCCGGGATTGGTGCTAGTAGGTTGCTAGTAGTGTTAATTACTCCTTGTAGTTGATGCTAGTTGGTTTAATTTGTGGAAGATCATATGTTCAGATCCTATATGCATATTAATACCCCTCTGATTATGAACGTGTTTATGATTTATGAATAGTTACTTTTGTTCCTGAGGACATGGGAGAAGTCTTGCTATTAGTAGTCATGTGAATTTGATATTCATTCGATATTTTGATGAGATGTATGATGTCTCTCCTCTAGTGGTGTTATGTTAACGTCGACTACATGACACTTCACCATTATTTGGGCCTAGAGGAAGGCATTGGGAAGTAATAAGTAGATGATGGGTTGCTAGAGTGACAGAAGCTTGAACCCTAGTTTATGTGTTGCTTCGTAAGGGTCTGATTTGGATCCATATGTTTCATGCTATGGTTAGGTTTACCTTAATACTTTTGTTGTAGTTGCAGATGCTTGCAATAGAGGTTAATCATAAGTGGGATGCTTGTCCAAGTAAGGGCAGTACCCAAGCACCGGTCCACCCACATACCAAATTATCAAAGTACCGAACGCGAATCATATGAACGTGATGAAAACTAGCTTGACGATATTCCCATGTGTCCCCGGGAGCACTTTACATCATATAAGAGTTTGTCCAGGCTTGTCCTTTGATACAAAAGGATTGGGCCACCTTGCTGCAGTTTATTTACTTTTGTTACTTGTTGCTCGTTACACAATTATCCTATCACAAAACTATCTGTTACTACTTATTTCAGTACTTGCAGAGAATACCTTGCTGGAAACCGCTTATCATTTCCTTCTGCTCCTCGTTGGGTTCGACACTCTTACTTATCGAAAGGACTATGATAGATCCCCTATACTTGTGGGTCATCAAGACTCTTTTCTGGCGTCGTTGCCGGGGAGTGAAGCGCCTTTGGTAGGTGGAATTTGGTAAGGAAAAATTTATATAGTGTGTTGAAATTTACTGTCACTTGTTACTATGGAAAGTAATCATCTGAGGGGCTTTTTCGGGGTATCTTCACCCCGACCAGTAGAGCAAAGAGTTGCTCCTCAACCTATTGAACCTACTGAAAATGAAAATGAAAATGCTTGCTTTGAAGTTCCTGCGGGTATTATAGAAAAACTGCTAGCTAATCCTTTTTTAGGAGATGGAACAAAACATCATGATGAACATCTGATATATGTGGATGAAGTTTGTGGATTATTTAAGCTTGCAGGTGTACCCGGAGATGTTGTTAAGAAGAAGGTCTTCCCTTTATCTTTGAGGGGAGATGCATCGACATGGTATAGGCTATGTGATGATATGAGGTCTTGGAATTACAAACGATTGAAATTGGAATTTCATCAGAAGTTTTACCCTATGCATCTTGTTCATCGTGATCGCAATTACATATATAATTTTTGGCCTCGCGAAGGAGAAAGCATCGCTCAAGCTTGGGGAGGCTTAAATCAATGTTATATTCATTGCCCAATCATGAGCTCTCAAGAGAAATGATTATTCAAAAAATTATGCTCGGCTTTCTGGTAACAATCGCACCATGCTTGATACTTCTTGTGCTGGCTCTTTTATGATGAAGACTATTGAATTCAAATGGGATTTATTGGAAAGAATTAAACGCAACTCTGAAGATTGGGACCTCGACAATGGTAAGGAGTTAGGTATGACACCTAGTTTTGATTGTGTTAAATCTTTTATGGATACCGGTATTTTTCGTAAATTTAGCACTAAATATGGACTTGACTCTGAGATAGTTGCTTCTTTCTGAGAATCTTTTCCTACTTATGTTGATCTCCCCAAGGAGAAGTGGTTTAAATATCATCCTCCCATAGAAGTAAAAGTAGCTACACCTATTAAAGTCGAAGAAAAGACTATCACTTATAATGATCCTATTGTTCCTACTTCTTGTTGAGAAACCACCCTTCCCTGTTAGGATAAAGGATCATGCTAAAGCTTCAACTGTAGTTCGTAAAAGCAATATTAAAACATATACACCTCCTGAGCAAGTTAAAGTTGGACCTAATATTGCTATTGTTAAAGATCTCCTGTCTGATAATATTGATGGGCATGTTATTTATTTCTGTGATGAAACTGCTAGAATTGCTAAACCCCGTGATAAAGATAAACCTAGACCTGTGGTAGGCATGCCTGTTATTTCTGTTAAAATAGGAGATCATTGTTATCATGGCTTATGTGATATGGGTGCTAGTGCTAGTGCAATACCTTATTCCTTATACCAAGAAGTTATGCATGATATTGCACCTACTGAGATAGAAGATATTGATGTCACAATTAAACTTGCCAATAGTGATACTATTTCACCAATGGGAATTGTTAGAGATGTTGGAGTCTTGTGTGGGAAAACTAAATATCTTGCTGATTTTCTTGTTCTTGGTTCCCCACAAGATAGCTTTTGTCCCATTATATTTGGTAGACCCTTCTTAAATACTGTTAATGCTACCATAGATTGCAAAAGATATGTTGTTACTGTCGGTTTAGATGATATGACTCATGAATTTAATTTCTCTAAATTTAGTAGACAACACCATGAAGAAGAATTACCTAGTAAGGATGAAATTATTGGTCTTGCTTCTATTGCTGTACCTCCTAGTGATCCTTTAGAACAATATTTGCTAGACCATGAAAATGATATGTTTATGAATGAAAGAAGGGAATTAGATGAATTATTCTTTAAACAAGAACCTATTTTGAAAAACAATTTACCTGTTGATATCCTAGGGGATCCTCCTCCACCCAAGGGTGATCCCGTGTTTGAGCTTAAACCGTTACCTGATACTCTTAAATATGCTTATCTTGATGAGAAAAGGATATATCCTGTTATTATTAGTGCTAACCTTTCAGAACATGAAGAAGAGAGATTATTGAAAACTCTGAAGAAGCACCGTGCTGCTATTGAGTATACTCTTGATGATCTTAAGGGCATTAGTCCCACTCTATGTCAACATAAAATTAATTTGGAAGAAGATGCTAAACCAGTTCGTGATCATCAACGCCAGCTGAATCCTAAAATGAAAGAAGTGGTAAGAAAGGAGATACTAAAGCTCCTTGAGGCAGGTATAATCTATCCCGTTGCTGATAGTCAGTGGGTAAGTCATGTCCATTGTGTCCCTAAGAAGGGAGGTATTAGTGTTGTTCCTAATGATAAAGATGAATTGATTCCTCAATGAATTGTTACAGGTTATAGGATGGTAATTGATTTCCGCAAATTAAATAAGGCTACTCAAAAGGATCATTACCCCTTACCTTTTATCGATCAAATGCTAGAAAGATTGTCCAAACATACACATTTTTGCTTTCTAGATGGTTATTCTTGTTTCTCTCAAATACATGTGTCAGCCAAAGATCAATCAAAGACTACTTTTACATGCCCTTTTGGTACTTTTGCTTATAGACGTATGCCTTTTGGTTTATGTAATGCACCTGCTACCTTTCAAAGATGCATGATGGCTATATTCTCTGGCTTTTGTGAAAAGATTTGTGAGGTTTTCATGGATGACTTTTCCATTTATGGATCTTCTTTTGATGATTGCTTGAGCAACCTTGATCGAGTTTTGCAGAGATGTGAAGAAACTAATCTTGTCTTGAATTGGGAAAAGTGCCACTTTATGGTTAATGAAGGTATTGTCTTGGGGCATAAAGTTTTTGAAAGAGGTATTGAAGTTGATAAAGCCAAGGTTGATGCTATTGAAAAGATGCCATGTCCCCAGGACATCAAAGGTATAAGAAGTTTCCTTGGTCATGCCGGTTTTTATAGGAGGTTCATTAAGGACTTCTCAAAAATTTCTCGGACTCTGACTAATTTATTAAAAAAAGATATACCATTTGTCTTTGATGATGATTGTGTAGAAGCATTTGAAATACTTAAGAAAGCATTGATTTCTGCACCTATTGTTCAGCCGCCTGATTGGAATTTACCCTTTGAAATTATGTGTGATGCTAGTGATTATGTTGTAGGTGTTGTTCTAGGACAAAGAGTTGATAAGAAACTAAATGTTATTCAATATGCTAGTAAAACTCTAGACAATGCTCAAAGAAATTATGCTACTACTTGTCGGTGTTCTGGGAACGGGGGTCCCCAGACTTGCCTGCATGCGGCCTGCGGCATGGCTCAAGTGGGGGCCCAGCGCGGCCCATCTTCATCATCTCAAGCTCAAGACCCTCGCGAGGGGCCGAGCCTCGCGGGGCGGACGACAGAGAGCTTCCTCAGAGGCAGCCTCATCAGGTGGGCTCGCGAGGAGGCGGAGAGATCAAGGCAGGGGTACCTCGCGAGGAGCCCGTGACGCAAGCCATGACGATCAGGACCAGGCGGGCGCCAGGCGGGCGCCAGCCTATGCAGTGTCCTTGTTTCCCCTTTGGTGCAAAGGGGGCAAGCACATGCCAAGGCATCGGGCAAAGGTTGCCATTCCGGTGCAACGAGACCAAGACCAGCAGAGCGGCAGGACGGAGGTCACCGTGGAGCCCAAGACGGCGTCATCACTAGTACTTTTGGCAGCCGAAGACCACTGTCAGTGTCAAAACCGGCAGATCTCGGGTAGTGGGTCCCGAACTGTGCGTCTAGGCCGGATGGTAACAGGAGGCAGGGAACATGATGTTTTACCCAGGTTCGGGCCCTCTTGATGGAGGTAAAACCCTACGTCCTGCTTGATTAATATTGATGATATGGGTAGTACAAGAGTAGATCTACCACGAGATCAAGGAGGCTAAACCCTAGAAGCTAGCCTATGGTATGATTGTTGTATATGGAGTTGATTGCCTACGGACTACAACCCTCCGGTTTATATAGACACCGGATAGGGTTAGGGTTACATAGAGTCGGTTGCAATGGTAGGAGATCTTGAATATCCGCATCGCCAAGCTTGCCTTCCACGCCAAGTAAAGTCCCATCCGGACACGGGACGAAGTCTTCAATCTTGTATCTTCATAGTCCAGGAGTCCGAGTGAAGGTATAGTCCGGCTACCCGAACACTCCCTAATCCAGGACTCCCTCAGTAGCCCCTGAACCAGGCTTCAATGACGATGAGTCTGGCGCGCAAATTGTCTTCGGCATTGCAAGGAGGGTTCCTCCTCCAAGTCCTTCATAGAAGATTGTAAACACCAAGAGTAATGTCCGGCTCTGCAAAATAAGCTTCCACATATTGCCATGGAGAGAATAATATTAACACAAATCAAAACTACTGACGTATTCCGCAGTGTGTCATCACACTACGGCCAAGTCCTTTACTCGGATCGTTTTTACTTTTCCACCTCAGCATGTTTTGCGAGGCGGTTTCCTTGGCACGTCTTGTCAAAGCAGAGATCGTGTACCCCCTTTATGGGATTCTCATCAATACGAACGTGGGTAATCCAATTGCGCCACTTATCACGGCGCTTGGGAGGCAAGCGAGTTTTACCAGGCAGGTGGGGACGCACAACCGAATCCGCCCATATAAGGGGATAAGGATCCACCTTCTTACCTACGCCTTCTTCCTCCTTTGCCTATCCATCTCCTGCGCACTCGAGCTCTAGCGCCCAAGCCCGCACTTCCCACCTCAACCTTCTCCAGCAATGTCCGGAGCGGGAGGCAAGTGGATGGTCTCCTCCGTCACGGAGGGCCATGTCAAAAAGCTAAGGAAGGCCGGATACTTGTCCAAAGACATCGCACACCAACTTCCCGAGGAGGGGCAGCTTCTCCCCACCCCAAGGCCCCATGAGAGGGTAGTATTCCTTCCCCACTTCCTCCGCGGACTGGGTTTTCCACTCCACCCATTTGTCCGGGGGCTCATGTTTTACTATGGCCTGGATTTCCACGATCTGGCCCCGAACTTCGTCCTCAACATCTCGGCATTTATCGTCGTGTGCGAGGCTTTCCTCCGCATCCGCCCCCATTTCGGCATCTGGCGCAAGACCTTCAACGTCAAGCCCAAGGTGGTGCGTGGCAGCCAGGCGAAGTGCGGAGGCGCCATGGCGGGCAAGATGGCCAACGTCCTATGGTTCGAGGGCTCTTTTGTGGAGACCCTAAAGGGGTGGCAATCCGGGTGGTTTTACATCACCGAGCCACGTGATCCGAAATGGACCGCAGCCCCCGAGTTCTGATCTGGACCCCCATGCGGCTTATGTCCTGGAAAGAGACGGGCCTGTCGTGGGGTGACGAAAAAGAGGTGACCGGATTGCAAACATGCATCCAGTCCCTAGTGAACAAGCCAATCCGGCTTGTAAATGTAATCCAGGTTATGCTCGTCCGCCGGATCCTCCCGTGCCAACAACGGGATTTTAATCTGTGGGAGTTCGACCCGGCGCAGCACCAAACCCTTAGCAGGCTCTTCGACACGACGTACGAAGATGCCTGGAAGGTGCTATTCAAGGGCGCCAACGCTCCCGCATCCGCTTCTGAGGACCGCGGATACAGCTCGCAGCGTCACGCTAGCGAGGTAAGCTATCTTCACCTTTTACAGGATGTTAAGCTTTCTTCATAGTTTGACTCTATGCGGGATCTAAACTCCCTTACCTTTGACAGGCTTGGCGAGCGATATCCGGACCGATTAACTGTCTGGCTCCGCTGCCCGAAGACCCAGCCCCAGCTCTACTAGTGAAGCTTCTAGTTCCGGCGCCTTATGTGGTGTCGGAGAAGAAGGCCAAGAAGAAGAAGACCACGGGGACTCAAAAGAGTGCCCGTAACGTGGTGGTGTCGGACTCGTCATCTGACGAGGCCGAGATGCCCTCTTCCCGTGAAAACGAGGAGGAGGAAGAAGAAAACTCTCCCCCCCCCAGTGGAGGGAGGAGAGAAGAGGAAGGCCGCCCCAACGGGGGAGGCCGAGAGGTCTAGTAAAAGGAAGACCCCTCCGTCGGACTACTCCCCCGACGCCGAAGAGGGCGGAGAGGAGTGGCCACATAGGGCCAAGCGTCCGGAGAAATCGTAAGTATTCGGATATCAGAGTAATGTTGGGGAACGTTGCAGAAAATTAAAAAATTTCCTACGGTTTCACCAAGATCCATCTATGAGTTCATCTAAGCAACGAGTCAAGGGAGAGAGTTAGCATCTACATACCACTTGTAGATCGCGTGTGGAAGCTTGCAAGGTGATGATGTAGTCGTACTCGACGTGATTCGAATCACCGATGACCAAGTGCTGAACGGACAGCACCTCCGCGTTCAACACATGTACGGGACGGGAGACGTCTCCTCCTTCTTGATCCAGCAAGGGGAAAGGAGAGGTTGAGGAAGACAGCTCCACCGGCAGCACGACGGCGTGGTGATGGTGGAGAGGCAGTACTCCGACAGGGCTTCGCCAAGCACACAACGGAGGAGGAGAGGTGTTGGGGAGGGGAGGGCTGCGCCTTGGAGGGTCGTGTGGCTGCCCTCCCCTCACCCCTCTATTTATAGGGGGAAGGGAGAAGGGGGCCGGCCCCCTAGAACCCATCTAGGGGGGGTGCGGCGGCCTAGGGGAGAGGGGAGAGGGTGGCTTGCCCCCCAAGCCAAGGGGGGCGCCCCCTCTAGGGTTCCCTCCTCAACCCTAGGCGCATGGGCCCAAGGGAGGGGGTGCGGCCAGCCCACCAGGGGCTGGCTCCCTGCCCCACGCAGCCCATGTGGCCCCCCGGGAGGGGTGGCCCCTCCCGGTGGACCCCCAGAATGAAGGAAATATGCCCTAGAGGCAATAATAAAGTTATTATTTATTTCCTTATATCATGATAAATGTTTATTATTCATGCTAGAATTGTATTAACCGGAAACATAATACATGTGTGAATACATAGACAAACAGAGTGTCACTAGTATGCCTCTACTTGACTAGCTCGTTAATCAAAGATGGTTATGTTTCCTAACCATGAACAATGAGTTGTTATTTGATTAACGAGGTCACATCATTAGTAGAATGATCTGATTGACATGACCCATTCCATTAGCTTAGCACCTGATCGTTTAGTATGTTGCTATTGCTTTCTTCATGACTTATACATGTTCCTATGACTATGAGATTATGCAACTCCCGTTTACCGGAGGAACACTTTGGGTACTACCAAACGTCACAACGTAAATGGGTGATTATAAAGGAGTACTACAGGTGTCTCCAATGGTCGATGTTGGGTTGGCGTATTTCGAGATTAGGATTTGTCACTCCGATTGTCGGAGAGGTATCTCTGGGCCCTCTCGGTAATGCACATCACATAAGCCTTGCAAGCACTGCAACTAATATGTTAGTTGTGAGATGATGTATTACGGAACGAGTAAAGAGACTTGCCGTTAACGAGATTGAACTAGGTATTGGATACCGACGATCGAATCTCGGGCAAGTAACATACCGATAACAAAGGGAACAACGTATGTTGTTATGCGGTCTGACCGATAAAGATCTTCGTAGAATATGTAGGAGCCAATATGGGCATCCAGGTCCCGCTATTGGTTATTGACCAGAGACATGTCTCGGTCATGTCTACATTGTTCTCGAACCCGTAGGGTCCGCACGCTTAAGGTTTCGATGACAGTTATATTATGAGTTTATGAGTTTTGATGTACCGAAGGAGTTCGGAGTCCCGGATGAGATCGGGGACATGACGAGGAGTCTCGAAATGGTCGAGACGTAAAGATCGATATATTGGACGACTATATTCGGAGTTCGGAAAGGTTCCGAGTGATTCGGGTATTTTCGGGAGTACCGGGGAGTTACGGGAATACGGGGAAGAGTATTGGGCCTTGATGGGCTTTAGTGGGAAGAGGAGAAAAAGGCTGCGCCCCCCCTCCCCTCTAGTCCGAATTGGACTAGGGAAAAGGGGGCCGGCCACCTCTCCTTCTCCTCCTATTCCTTCTCCCTTCCTCCCCTCTTGGTGGAGTCCTACTAGGACTTGGAGTCCTAGTAGGACTCCCTATCCTGGCCGCACCTTTGCCTTGGCCGGCCTCCTCCTCCTCCATCCTTTATATACGGAGGCAGGGGCACCTCTAAACACACAAGTTGACACAAGTTGATCCACGTGATCGATTCCTTAGCCGTGTGCGGTGCCCCCTGCCACCATATTCCTCGATAATACTGTAGCGGAGTTTAGGCGAAGCCCTGCTGCTGTAGTTCATCAAGATCGTCACCACGCCGTCGTGCTGACGAAACTCTTCCCCGACACTTTGCTGGATCGGAGTCCGGGGATCGTCATCGAGCTGAACGTGTGCTCGAACTCGGAGGTGCCGTAGTTTCGGTGCTTGATCGGTTGGATCGTGAAGACGTACGACTACTTCCTCTACGTCGTGTCATTGCTTCCGCAGTCGGTCTGCGTTGGGTACGTAGACAACACTCTCCTCTCGTTGCTATGAATCACATGATCCTGTGTGCGCGTAGGAAAATTTTTGAAATTACTACGAAACCCAACAGTGGTATCAGAGCCTAGGTTAATGATGTTGATGTAATATGCACGAGTAGAACACAAGTGAGTTGTGGACGATACAAGTCATACTGCCTACCAGCATGTCATATTTTGGTTCAGCGGTATTGTTGGACGAGACGACCCGGACCAACCTTACGCGTACGCTTACGCGAGACCGGTTCCCTCGACGTGCTTTGCACAGAGATGGCTTGCGGGCGACTGCCTCTCCAACTTTAGTTGAACCAAGTATGGCTACGCCCGGTCCTTGCGAAGGTTAAAACGGAGTCTATTTGACAAACTATCGTTGTGGTTTTGATGCGTAGGTGAGATTGGTTCTTACTTAAGCCCGTAGCAGCCACGTAAAACATGCAACAACAAAGTAGAGGACGTCTAACTTGTTTTTGCAGGGCATGTTGTGATGTGATATGGTCAAGGCATGATGCTGAATTTTATTGTATGAGATGATCATGTGTTGTAACCAAGTTATCGGCAACTGGCAGGAGCCATATGGTTGTCGCTTTATTGTATGCAATGCAATCGCGATGTAATGCTTTACTTTATTACTAAACGGTAGTGATAGTCGTGGAAGCATAAGATTGGCGAGACGACAACGATGCTACGATGGAGATCAAGGTGTCGCGCCGGTGACGATGGTGATCATGACGGTGCTTCGGAGATGGAGATCACAAGCACAAGATGATGATGGCCATATCATATCACTTATATTGATTGCATGTGATGTTTATCTTTTTATGCATCTTATCTTGCTTTGATTGACGGTAGCATTATAAGATGATCTCTCACTAAATTATCAAGAAGTGTTCTCCCTGAGTATGCACCGTTGCAAAAGTTCTTCGTGCTGAGACACCACGTGATGATCGGGTGTGATAGGCTCTACGTTCAAATACAACGGGTGCAAAACAGTTGCGCACGCAGAATACTCAGGTTAAACTTGACGAGCCTAGAATATGCAGATATGGCCTCGGAACACGGAGACCGAAAGGTCGAGCGTGAATCATATAGTAGATATGATCAACATAATGATGTTCACCGATGAAACTACTCCATCTCACGTGATGATCGGATATGGTTTAGTTGATTTGGATCACGTGATCACTTAGAGGATTAGAGGGATGTCTATCTAAGTGGGAGTTCTTAAGTAATATGATTAAATTGAACTTAAATTTATCATGAACTTAGTCCTGGTAGTATTTTGCAAATCATGTTGTAGATCAATAGCTCGCGTTGTTGCTTCCCTGTGTTTATTTTGATATGTTCCTAGAGAAAATTGTGTTGAAAAAAAAATGTTAGTAGCAATGTTGCGGATTTGATCCGTGATCTGAGGTTAAATCCTCATTGCTGCACAGAAGAATTATGTCCTTAATGCACCGCTAGGTGACAGACCTAATGCAGACGTTATGAACGTTTGGCTAGCTCAATATGATGACTACTTGATAGTTTAAGTGCACCATGCTTAACGGCTTAGAATCGGGAATTCAAAGATGTTTTGAACATCATGGACCATATGAGATGTTCCAGTAATCGAAGTTAATATTTCAAGCAAATACCCGAGTTGAAGAGATATGAAGTCTCCAACAAGTTCTATAGCTAAAAGATGGAGGAGAATCGCTCAACTAGTGAGCATGTGCTCAGATTGTCTGGGTACTTCAATCGCTTGAATCAAGTGGGAGTTAATCTTCCAAATAAAATAGTGATTGACAGAATTCTCTAGTCACCATCACCAAGTTAGTAGAACTTCGTGATGAACTATAGTATGCAAAGGATGATGAAAATGATTCCCGAGCTCTTCGTGATGTTGAAATCAACGAAGGTAGAAATCAAGAAAGAGCATCAAGTGTTGATGGTTGACAAGATCACTATTTTCAAGAAAAGGGCAAAGGGAAAGAAAGGGAACTTCAAGTAGATTGACAAGCAAGTTGTCACTCCCACGAAGAAGCCCAAAGCTGAACCAAAGCCTGAAACTGAGTGCTTACACTGCAAAGGAAATGGTCACTGGAAGCGGAACTACCCTAAATATTTGGTGGATAAGAAGGATGGCAAAGTAAAAAAAAAAGGTATATTTGATATACAGGTGTTTGATGTGTGCTTTACTAGTGTTTATAGCAACCCCTCAGTATTTGATACTTGTTCAGTTACTCAAAACGGGAGTTGCAGAATAAACAGAGACTAGTTAAGGGTGAAGTGACGATGTATGTTGGAAGTGGTTCCAAGATTGATATGATCATCGTCGCACACTCCCTATACTTTCGGGATTAGTGTTGAACCTGAATAAGTGTTATTTGGTGTTTGCGTTGAGCATGAATATGATTTGATCATGTTCATTGTAATACGGTTATTCATTTAAGTAAGAGAATAAATTGTTGTTCTGTTTACATGAATGAAACCTTATATGGTTACACACCCAATGAAAATAGTTCGTTGGATCTCGATCATAGTGATACACATAATCATAATATTGAAACCAAAAGATGCAAAGTTAATAATGATAAGTGCAACTTGTTTGTAGCACTGCCGTTTAGGTCATATTGGTGTAAAGCGCATGAAGAAACTCCATACTGATGGGCTTTTTGAATCACTTGATTATGAATCAGTTGATGCTTGCGAACCATGCCTCTTAGGCAAGATGACTAAGACTCTGTTCTTCGGAACGATGGAGCGAGCAATAGATTTGTTGAAAATCATACATACTGATGTATGTAGTCCGATGAATATTGAGGCTCTCGACAGGTATCATTATTTTCTGATCTTCACAGATGATTTGAGCAGATATGAGTATATCTACTTGATGAAACATAAGTCTGAAACATTTGAAAAGTTCAAAGAATTTCAGAGTGAAGTGAAAAATCATCGTAACAAGAAAATAAAGTTTCTACGATCTGATCGTAGAGAAGAGTATTTGAGTTACGAGTTTGGCCTTCAGTTAAAAACAATGTGAAATAGTTTCACTACTTATGCCACCTAGAACACCACAATATAATGGTGTGTCCGAACGTCATAACCGTACTTTATTAGATATGGTGCGATCTATGATGTGTCTTACCGATCTACCACTATCGTTTTGGGGTTATGCATTAGAGACAGCTGCATTCACGTTAAATAGGGCACCATCAAAATCCGTTGAGACGACGCCTTATGAACTGTGGTTTAGCAAGAAACCAAAGTTGTCGTTTCTTAAATTTGGGGTTGCGATGCTTATATGAAAAAATTTCATCCTGATAAGCTCAAACTCAAATCGGAGAAGTGCGTCTTCATAGGATATCCAAAGGAAACTATTGGATACACCTTCTATCACAGATCCGAAAGGCAAGACTTTTGTTGCTAAATTCGGAAACTTTCTGGAGAAGGAGTTTCTCTCGAAAGAAGTGAGTGGGAGGAAAGTAGAACTTGACGAGGTAACTGTACCTGCTCCCTTACTGGAAAGTAGTTCATCACAGAAAACTGTTTCAGTGACATCTACACCAGTCAGTGAGGAAGCCAATGATAATGATCATGAAACTTCAGATCAAGATACTACTGAACTTCGTAGATCAACCAGAGTAAGATCCGCACCAGAGTGGTACGGTAATCCTGTTCTGGAGGTCATGCTACTAGATCATGATGAACCTACGAACTATGAAGAAGCGATGGTGAGCCCAGATTCCGCAAAGTGGCTAGAAGCCATGAAATCTGAGATATGATCCATGTATGAGAACAAAGTGTAGACTTTGATTGACTTGCCCGATGATCGGTGAGTCATTAAGAATAAATGGATCCTCAAGAGGAAGACAGACGTTGATAGAAGTGTTACTATCTACAAAGCTAGACTTGTCGAAAAAGGTTTTTGACAAAGTTCAAGGTGTTGAATACGATGAGATTTTCTTGCTCGTATCGATGCTTAAAAGTCTGTCCGAATCATGTTAGCAATTGCCGCATTTTATGAAATCTGGCAAATGGATAAACAAAACTGCATTCCTTAATGGATTTATTAAAGAAGAGTTGTATATGATGCAACCAGAAGGTTTTGTCAATCCAAAGGGAGCTAACAAAGTGTGCAAGCTCCAGCGATCCATTTATGGACTGGTGTAAGCCTCTCAGAGTTGGAATAAACGTTTTGATAGTGTGATCAAAGCATTTGGTTTTATACAGACTTTTGGAGAAGCCTGTATTTACAAGAAAGTGAGTGGGAGCTCTGTAGCATTTCTGATATTATATGTGGATGACATATTATTGATTGGAAATAATATAGAATTTCTGGATAGCATAAAGGGATACTTGAATAAAAGTTTTTCAAGAAAAGACCTCAGTAAAAGCTACTTATATATTGAGAATCAAGATCTATTGAGATAGATCAAGACACTTGATAAGATTTTCAATGACTACATACCTTGGCAAGATTTTGAAATAGTTCAAAATGGAACAGTTAAAGAAAGAGTTCTTGCCTGTGTTGCAAAGGTATGAAATTGAGTAAGACTCAAATCCCGATCACAGCAGAAAATAGAAAGAGAATGAAAAGTCATTCCCTATGCCTCAGTCATAGGTTCTATAAAGTATGCTATGCTATGTACCAGACCTATTGTATACCTTGCTCTGTATTTGGCAAGGGAGTACAATAGTGATCTAGGAGTAGATCACTGGACATTGGTCAAGAATATCCTTAGTAAGAACTAAGGAGATGTTTCTCGATTATGGAGGTGATAAAAGAGTTTGTTGTAAAAGTTACATCAGTGCAAACTTTTACACTGATCCAGATGACTCTAAGTCTCAATCTGGATACATATTGAAAGTGGGAGCAATTAGCTAGAGTAGCTCCGCACAGAGCATTGTAGACATAGGATATTTGCAAAATACATACAGCTCTGAATATGACAGACCCGTTGACTAAGCTTCTCTCACGAGCAAAACATGATCACACCTTAGTACTCTTTGGGTGTTAATCACATAGCGATGTAAACTAGATTACTGAATCTAGTAAACCCTTTGGGTGTTGGTTACATAGCGATGTGAACTATGGGTGTTAATCACATGGTGATATGAACTATTGCTGTTAAATCACATGGCGATGTGAACTAGATTATTGACTCTAGTGCAAGTGGGAGACTGAAGGAAATATGCCCTAGAGGCAATAATAAAGTTATTATTTATTTCCTTATATCATGATAAATGTTTATTATTCATGCTAGAATTGTATTAACCGGAAACATAATACATGTGTGAATACATAGACAAACAGAGTGTCACTAGTATGCCTCTACTTGACTAGCTCGTTAATCAAAGATGGTTATGTTTCCTGACCATGAACAATGAGTTGTTATTTGATTAACGAGGTCACATCATTAGTTGAATGATCTGATTGACATGAACCATTCCATTAGCTTAGCACCTGATCGTTTAGTATGTTGCTATTGCTTTCTTCATGACTTATACATGTTCCTATGACTATGAGATTATGCAACTCCCGTTTGCCGGAGGAACACTTTGGGTGCTACCAAACGTCACAACGTAACTGGGTGATTATAAAGGAGCATTACAGGTGTCTCCAAAGGTAGATGTTGGGTTGGCGTATTTCGAGATTAGGATTTGTCACTCCGATTGTCGGAGAGGTATCTCTGGGCCCTCTCGGTAATACACATCACATAAGCCTTGCAAGCATTACAACTAATATGTTAGTTGTGAGATGATGTATTACGGAACGAGTAAAGAGACTTGCCGGTAACGAGATTGAACTAGGTATTGGATACCGACGATCGAATCTCGGGCAAGTAACATACCGATGACAAAGGGAACAACGTATGTTGTTATGCGGTCTGACCGATAAAGATCTTCGTAGAATATGTAGGAGCCAATATGGGCATCCAGGTCCCGCTATTGGTTATTGACCGTAGACGTGTCTCGGTCATGTCTACATTGTTCTCGAACCCGTAGGGTCCGCACGCTTAAGGTTACGATGACAGTTATATTATGAGTTTATGCATTTTGATGTACCGAAGGTTGTTCGGAGTCCCGGATGTGATCACGGACATGACGAGGAGTCTCGAAATGGTCGAGACATAAAGATTGATATATTGGAAGTCTATGTTTGGACATCGGAAGTGTTCCGGGTGAAATCGGGATTTTACCGGGTTACCGGGAGGTTACCGGAACCCCCCGGGAGCCATATGGGCCATCATGGGCCTTAGTGGAAAGGAGAAAGGGGCAGCCCAAGGGGGCTGTGCGCCTCCCCCCTTCCCCTAGTCCTAGTAGGACTAGGAGAGGTGGCCGGCCACCCCTCTCCCTCTTTCCCCCTTGGGAATCCTAGTTGGAATAGGATTGGGCGGGAGTCCTACTCCCGGTAGGAGTAGGACTCCTCCTGCGCCACCTCCTCCTGGCCGGCGCCTCCTCCCCCCTTGGCTCCTTTATATACGGAGGCAGGGGCACCTCTAAACACACAAGTTGACACAAGTTGATCCACGTGATCGATTCCTTAGCCGTGTGCGGTGCCCCCTGCCACCATATTCCTCGATAATACTGTAGCGGAGTTTAGGCGAAGCCCTGCTGCTGTAGTTCATCAAGATCGTCACCACGCCGTCGTGCTGACGAAACTCTTCCCCGACACTTTGCTGGATCGGAGTCCGGGGATCGTCATCGAGCTGAACGTGTGCTCGAACTCGGAGGTGCCGTAGTTTCGGTGCTTGATCGGTTGGATCGTGAAGACGTACGACTACTTCCTCTACGTCGTGTCATTGCTTCCGCAGTCGGTCTGCGTTGGGTACGTAGACAACACTCTCCTCTCGTTGCTATGCATCACATGATCCTGTGTGCGCGTAGGAAAATTTTTGAAATTACTACGAAACCCAACACCAGGGGCTGGTGTAAAATCCCTCCTCTCCCCCCCACTATATATAGGGGTGCCAGGGGGGGCGCCGGCCCTAGTAGATGGCATCTACTAGGGGGGGCGGCGGCCAAGGGGAGGTTTCCCTCCCCCCCAAGGCACCTAGGGGTGCCTTCCACCACATGGACTCTTCCATGGTGGAAACCCTAGGCGCATGGGCCTATAGGGGCTGGTGCCCTTGGCCCATCTAGGCCAAGGCGCACCCCCTACAGCCCATGTGGCCCCCCGGGACAGGTGGCCCCACCCGGTGGACCCCCGGGACCCTTCCGGTGGTCCCGGTACAATACCGATAACCCCGAAACTTGTCCCGATGCCCGAAATAGCACTTCCTATATATAATTCTTTACCTCCGGACCATTCCGGAACTCCTCGTGACGTCCGGGATCTCATCCGGGACTCCGAACAACATTCGGGTTTCTGCATATCCATATCTTCATAACCCTAGCGTCACCGAACCTTAAGTGTGTAGACCCTACGGGTTCGGGAGACATGCAGACATGACCGAGACGCTCTCAGTCAATAACCATCAGCGGGATCTGGATACCCATGATGGATCCCACATGCTCCTCGATGTTGTCATCGGATGAACCACTATGTCGAGGATTCGATCAAACCCTGTATGCAATTCCCTTTGTCAATCGGTACGTTACTTGCCCGAGACTCGATCGTCGGTATCCCAATACCTTGTTCAGTCTCGTTACCGGCAAGTCACTTTACTCGTACCGTAATGCATGATCCCGTGTCCAACACCTTGGTCACATTGAGCTCATTATGATGATGCATTACCGAGTGGGCCCAGAGATACCTCTCCGTCATACGAAGTGACAAATCCCAGTCTCGATCCGTGTCAACCCAACAGATACTTTCGGAGATACCTGTAATGCACCTTTATAGTCACCCAGTTACGTTGTGACGTTTGATACACCCAAGGCACTCTTACGGTATCCGGGAGTTACACGATCTCATGGTCGAAGGAAGAGATACTTGACACTGGCAAAGCTCTAGCAAAACGAACTACACGATCTTTTATGCTATGCTTAGGATTGGGTCTTGTCCATCACATCATTCTCCTAATGATGTGATCCCATTATCAACGACATCCAATGTCCATAGTCAGGAAACCATGACTATCTGTTGATCACAACGAGCTGGTCAACTAGAGGCTCACCAGGGACATATTGTGGTCTAAGTATTCACACGTGTATTACGATTTCCGGATAATACAGTTATAGCATGAATAAAAGACATTTATCATGAACATTGAAATATAATAATACTTTTATTATTGCCTCTAGGGCATATTTCCAATAGTCTCCCACTTGCACTAGAGTCACCAATCTAGTTACATTGTGATGAATCGAACACCCATAGAGTTCTGGTGTTGATCATGTTTTGCACGCGAGAGAGGTTTAGTCAGCGGATCTGCGACATTCAAATCTGTGTGCACTTTGCAAATCTCTATGTCTCCATCTTGAACATTTTCACGGATGGAGTTGAAACGACGCTTGATGTGCCTGGTCTTCTTGTGAAACCTGGGCTCCTTGGCGAGGGCAATAGCTCCAGTGTTGTCACAGAAGAGTTTGATCGGCCCCGACGCATTGGGTATGAATCCTAGGTCGGTGATGAACTCCTTCACCCAAATCGCTTCATGCGCTGCCTCCGAGGCTGCCATGTACTCCGCTTCACACGTAGATCCCGCCACGACGCTCTGCTTGCAGCTGCACCAGCTTACTGCTCCACCATTCAACATATACACGTATCCGGTTTGTGACTTAGAGTCATCCAGATCTGAGTCGAAGCTAGCGTCGACGTAACCCTTTACGACGAGCTCTTCGTCTCTTCCATAAACGAGAAACATGTCCTTCGTCCCTTTCAGGTACTTCAGGATATTCTTGACCGCTGTCCAGTGTTCCTTGCCGGGATTACTTTGGTATCTTGCTACCAAACTTACGGCAAGGTTTACATCGGGTCTGGTACACAGCATGGCATACATAATAGATCCTATGGCTGAAGCATAGGGGATGACACTCATCTCTTCTTTATCTTTTGCCATGGTCGGTGACTGAGCCGAGCTCAATCTCACACCTTGTAACATAGGCAAGAACCCCTTCTTGGACTGATCCATTTTGAACCTCTTCCAAATCTTATCAAGGTATGTGCTTTGTGAAAGACCTATGAGGCGTCTCGATCTATCTCTGTAGATCTTGATGCCTAATATATAAGCAGCTTCTCCAAGGTCCTTCATTGAAAAACACTTATTCAAGTAGGCCTTAATGCTGTCCAGAAATTCTATATTATTTCCCATCAAGAGTATGTCATCTACATATAATATGAGAAATGCTACAGAGCTCCCACTCACTTTCTTGTAAACGCAGGCTTCTCCATAAGTCTGCATAAACCCAAACGCTTTGATCATCTCATCAAAGCGAACGTTCCAACTCCGAGATGCTTGCACCAGTCCATAAATGGATCGCTGGAGCTTGCATACTTTGTTAGCGTTCCGAGGATCGACAAAACCTTCCGGCTGCATCATATACAGTTCTTCCTTAAGATGCCCGTTAAGGAATGCCGTTTTGACGTCCATTTGCCATATCTCATAATCATAGTATGCGGCAATTGCTAACATGATTCGGACGGACTTCAGCTTCGCTACGGGAGAGAAAGTCTCGTCGTAGTCAATCCCTTGAACTTGTCGATAACCCTTAGCGACAAGTCGAGCCTTATAGATTGTAACATTACCATCCGCGTGCGTCTTCTTCTTAAAGATCCATTTGTTTTCTATCGCTCGCCGATCATCGGGCAAGTCTGTCAAAGTCCATACTTTGTTTTCATACATGGATTCTATCTCGGATTTCATGGCTTCAAGCCATTTGTTGGAATCCGGGCTCGCCATCGCTTCTTCATAGTTCGAAGGTTCATTGTTGTCTAACAACATGATTTCCAGGACAGGGTTGCCGTACCACTCTGGTGCGGAACGTGTCCTTGTGGACCTACGAAGTTCAGCAGTAACTTGATCCGAAGTACCTTGATCATCATCATTGTTTTCCTCTTCAGTTGGTGTGGGCATCACAGGAACGGTTTCCTGCGCTGCGCCACTTTCCCGCTCAAGAGGTAGTACTTCATCGAGTTCTACTTTCCTCCCACTTACTTCTTTCGAGAGAAACTCTTTTTCTAGAAAGCATCCGTTCTTGGCAACAAAGATCTTGCCTTCGGATCTTAAGTAGAAGGTATACCCGACAGTTTCCTTAGGGTATCCTATGAATACGCATTTTTCCGACTTGGGTTCGAGCTTTTCAGGTTGAAGTTTCTTGACATAAGCATCGCATCCCCAAACTTTTAGAAACGACAGCTTAGGTTTCTTTCCAAACCATAATTCATACGGTGTCGTCTCAACGGATTTAGACGGTGCCCTATTTAAAGTGAATGTAGCTGTCTCTAGAGCGTATCCCCAAAATGATAGCGGTAAATCGGTAAGAGACATCATAGACCGCACCATATCCAATAGGGTGCGATTACGACGTTCGGACACACCGTTTCGCTGAGGTGTTCCAGGCGGCGTGAGCTGTGAAACGATTCCACATTTCCTTAAGTGTGTACCAAATTCGTGACTTAAGTATTCTCCTCCACGATCTGATCGTAAGAATTTTATCTTTCGGTCACGTTGATTCTCTACCTCATTCTGAAATTCATTGAACTTTTCAAAGGTCTCAGACTTGTGTTTCATTAAGTAGACATACCCATATCTACTCAAGTCATATGTGAGAGTGAGAACATAACGATATCCTCCGCGAGCCTCAACGCTCATTGGACCGCACACATTGGTATGTATGATTTCCAACAAGTTGGTTGCTCGCTCCATTGTCCGGAGAACGGAGTCTTGGTCATTTTGCCCAAAAGGCATGGTTCGCACGTGTCAAACGATTCATAATCAAGAGACTCTAAAAGTCCATCGGCATGGAGCTTCTTCATGCGCTTGACACCAATGTGACCAAGGCGGCAGTGCCACAAGTATGTGGGACTATCGTTATCAACTTTAAATCTTTTGGCATCTACACTATGAACATGTGTTATATTACGCTCGAGATTCATTAAGAATAAACCATTGACCATCGGAGCATGACCATAAAACATATCTCTCATATAAATCGAACAACCATTATTCTCAGACTTAAATGAGTAGCCATCTTGTATTAAACGAGATCTAGATACAATGTTCATGCTCAAACTTGGCACTAAATAACAATTATTAAGGTTCAAAACTAATCCCGTAGGTAAATGTAGAGGCAGCGTGCCGACGGCGATCACATCGACTCTGGAACCATTCCCGATGCGCATCGTCACCTCGTCCTTCGCCGGTCTCCGTTTATTCCGCAGCTCCTGCTGTGAGTTACAAATATGAGCAACCGCACTGGTATCAAATACCTAGGAGTTACTACGAGTACTGGTAAGGTACACATCAATCACATGTATATCAAATATACCTTTGGTGTTGCCGGCCTTCTTATCCGCTAAGTATTTGGGGCAGTTCCGCTTCCAGTGACCCTTCCCCTTGCAATAAAAGCACTCAGTCTCAGGCTTGGGTCCATTCTTTGACTTCTTCCCGGTAACTGGCTTACCAGGCGCGGCAACATCTTTGTCGTCCTTCTTGAAGTTCTTCTTACCCTTGCCCTTCTTGAACGTAGTGGTCTTATTGACCATCAACACTTGATGTTCTTTCTTGATTTCAGCCTCTGCTGACTTCAGCATCGAGAACACTTCAGGAATGGTCTTTTCCATCCCCTGCATGTTGTAGTTCATCACAAAGCTCTTGTAGCTTGGTGGGAGCGACTGGAGGATTCTGTCAATGACCGCCTCATCTGGGAGGTTAATGTTCAGCTGGGTCATACGGTTGTGCAACCCAGACATCTTCAGGATGTGCTCACTGACAGAACTGTTTTCCTCCATCTTACAACTGTAGAACTTGTCGGAGACATCATATCTCTCGACCCGGGCATGAGCTTGAAAAACTAGTTTCAGCTCTTCGAACATCTCATATGCTCCGTGGTGCTCAAAACGCTTTTGGAGCCCCGGTTCTAAGCTGTAAAGCATGCCGCACTGAACGAGGGATTAATCATCAGCACGAGACTGCCAAGCATTCATAATGTCTTGGTTCTCTGGGACGGGAGCGTCACCTAGCGGTCCTTCTAGGACATATTGTTTCCTGGCAGCTATGAGGATGATCCTCAGGTTCCGGACCCAGTCCGTATAGTTGCTGCCATCATCTTTCAGCTTGGTTTTCTCTAGGAACGCGTTGAAGTTCATGTTGACATTAGCGTTGGCCATTGATCTACAAGACATATTTGCAAAGGTTTTAGACTAAGTTCATGATAATAAAGTTCTAATCAAATTATGAACTCCCACTTAGATTAGACATCCCTCTAGTCATCTAAGTGTTACACGATCCGAGTCGACTAGGCCGTGTCCGATCATCACGTGAGACGGACTAGTCATCGTCGGTGAACATTTTCATGTTGATCGTATCTTCCATACGACTCGTGTTCGAACTTTCGGTCTCCGTGTTCCGAGGCCATGTCTGCACATGCTAGGCTCGTCAAGTTAACCCTAAGTGTTTTCGCTGTGTAAAACTGTCTTACACCCGTTGTATGTGAACGTAAGAATCCATCACACCTGATCATCACGTGGTGCTTAGAAGCGACGAACTGTAGCAACGGTGCACAGTTAGGGGAGAACACTTCTTGAAATTTTATAAGGGATCATCTTATTTACTACCGTCGTCCTAAGTAAACAAGATGCATAATACATAATAAACATCACATGCAATTATATAGTTGTGACATGATATGGCCAATATCATATAGCTCCATTGATCTTCATCTTCGGGGCTCCATGATCATCTTGTCACCGGCTTGACACCATGATCTCCATCATCATGATCTCCATCATCGTGTCTTCATGAAGTTGTCACGCCAACGACTACTTCTACTTCTATGACTAACGTTTAGCAATAAAGTAAAGTAGTTTACATGGCGTTATTCAATGACACGCAGGTCATACAAAAAATAAAGACAACTCCTATGGCTCCTGCCGGTTGTCATACTCATCGACATGCAAGTCGTGAATCCTATTACAAAGAACATGATCTCATACATCACAATTCATCATTCATCACAACTTCTGGACATATCACATCACATGATCAATCGCTGCAAAAACAAGTTAGACGTCCTCTAATTGTTGTTGCATCTTTTACGTGGCTGCAATTGGGTTCTAGCAAGAACGTTTTCTTACCTACGAATCACCACAACGTGATTTTGTCAACTTCTATTTACCCTTCATAAGGGCCCTGTTCATCGATTCCGCTCCAACTAAAGTGGGAGAGACAGACACCCGCCAGCCACCTTATGCAACTAGTGCATGTCAGTCGGTGGAACCGGTCTCACGTAAGCGTACGTGTAAGGTTGGTCCGGGCCGCTTCATCCCACAATACCGTTGAGCAAGAAAAGACTAGTAGAGGCAAGTAAGATGACAAAATCCACGCCCACAACAAAATTGTGTTCTACTCGTGCAAAGAGAACTACGCATAGACCTAGCTCATGATGCCACTGTTGGGGAACGTTGCAGAAAATTAAAATTTTTCCTACGGTTTCACCAAGATCCATCTATGAGTTCATCTAAGCAACGAGTCAAGGGAGAGAGTTAGCATCTACATACCACTTGTAGATCGCGTGCGGAAGCTTGCAAGGTGATGATGTAGTCGTACTCGACGTGATTCGAATCACCGATGACCAAGTGCTGAACGGACAGCACCTCCGTGTTCAACACACGTACGGGACGGGAGACATCTCCTCCTTCTTGATCCAGCAAGGGGAAAGGAGAGGTTGAGGAATACAGCTCCACCGGCAGCACGACGGCGTGGTGATGGTGGAGAGGCAGTACTCCGACAGGGCTTCGCCAAGCACACAACGGAGGAGGAGAGGTGTTGGGGAGGGGAGGGCTGCGCCTTGGAGGGTCGTGTGGCTGCCCTCCCCTCACCCCTCTATTTATAGGGGGAAGGGAGAAGGGGGCCGGCCCCCTAGAACCCATCTAGGGGGGGGGGTGCGGCGGCCTAGGGGAGAGGGGAGAGGGTGGCTTGCCCCCCAAGCCAAGGGGGGCGCCCCCTCTAGGGTTCCCCCCTCAACCCTAGGCGCATGGGCCCAAGGGAGGGGGTGCGGCCAGCCCACCAGGGGCTGGCTCCCTGCCCCATGCAGCCCATGTGGCCCCCCGGGAGGGGTGGCCCCTCCCGGTGGACCCCTGGAACCCTTCCGGTGGCCCCGGTACAATACCAGTATGACCCCGAAACTTCCCGGTGTCTGTTTGACAACTTCCCATATATAAATCTTTACCTCCGGACCCTTCTGGATCTCCTCGTGACGTCCAGGATCCCATTCGGGACTCCGAACAACATTCGGTAGTCACATACTAGTCTTCCTAATAACCCTAGCGTCACCGAACCTTAAGTGTGTAGACCCTACGGGTTCGGGAGACATGCAGACATGACCGAGACGCTCTCAGTCAATAACCAACAGCGGGATCTGGATACCCATGATGGCTCCCACATGCTCCTCGATGTTGTCATCGGATGAACCACGATGTCGAGGATTCGATCAAACCCTGTATGCAATTCCCTTTGTCAATCGGTACGTTACTTGCCCGAGACTCGATCGTCGGTATCCCAATACCTTGTTCAGTCTCGTTACCGGCAAGTCACTTTACTCGTACCGTAATGCATGATCCCGTGTCCAACACCTTGGTCACATTGAGCTCATTATGATGATGCATTACCGAGTGGGCCCAGAGATACCTCTCCGTCATACGGAGTGACAAATCCCAGTCTCGATCCGTGTCAACCCAACAGCTACTTTCGGAGATACCTATAATGCACCTTTATAGTCACCCAGTTACATTGTGACGTTTGATACACCCAAGGCACTCTTACGGTATCCGGGAGTTACACGATCTCATGGTCGAAGGAAGAGATAGTTGACACTGGCAAAGCTCTAGCAAAACGAACTACACGATCTTTTATGCTATGCTTAGGATTGGGTCTTGTCCATCACATCATTCTCCTAATGATGTGATCCCGTTATCAACGACATCCAATGTCCATAGTCAGGAAACCATGACTATCTGTTGATCACAACGAGCTGGTCAACTAGAGGCTCACCAGGGACATATTGTGGTCTAAGTATTCACACGTGTATTACGATTTCCGGATAATACAGTTATAGCATGAATAAAAGACATTTATCATGAACATTGAAATATAATAATACTTTTATTATTGCCTCTAGGGCATATTTCCAACAAGTAACTCATGACATTCCTTTGTCACACAGCTCTCCCTAATGTCGAACATAATTATGCAGCCCGCCCCGGGCCGAACTCAACGAGTCGTCGAGCGGCTCCCTGGATTCATCGGACGTGAACTCAGTTCCACCCGCTGTCTCCCCCCGCACTGCGGACGACGCCAAAGTGGCGTCGCAACAAGCTCCGGGGCAGGAGGAGGTGGTCCCGGAGGAGCCGCAAGGTGACCTCCCGGACCCCAGGAGTAAAGGGGACAAGACCCCCCAGGGCTCCAAGTCCGGCTTTGTGCCGGACACCGCGCCGGAATCTTCAACAGTTCCGGACCGCAGTAGGCAAACTCCTTCCAAGAGGAGCAAGCCTTCTGAGCCGGCGGCCTCCGTCCAACCGGAGGTGCCGGACAATCTGCTTGAGGTGCTTGACGGCGCCTCCATCGACGAGGAGCACCGTACTATTATGAGTACGGTGATCCAGAAGGTTCAGTCCGCCAAGAGCGGACTGACTGAAGCTTGCGCTAGCCTTCTAACAGGGTTCGAGGTAAGTAAACATATATAAAAATAGTACCGCATAGACAGTAGCCCCTGATGCTCTGTTTGGCGTTCGGAAAGAAAAGCCGAATAGAGGATCTAGTAAATTTCGCAGGAGTCTAACAATAAAGAGTCAATATGCGTGTGCAGGCTTCGCTGCTATCCACCGCCGCACTGACTGCGGAGGTGGGTGTCCTGAAACAGGACCTCAAACGGACCAAGCAAGAGCTCGGCCTTGCCAAGCGGCAGCTCGAGGAACAAGAAGGTAGGAAATACCTTACAGAAAAAGTGCCTATAGAGAGGCGTGATTGCAAAAAATAACAGGATTGCACTGCTTATTATAGGGGCCACGACTAAGGTGGCGACCCTCAAGCAGGCGTTGTCCGAGGCCGAAAAGAAAACGGTCGCGGAGCGCACCGAGCGAGAGAAACTTGGGGCTCAGGTCGGCGAGGTGCAGCAAGAGCTTCAGGCTCTCATGAAAAAACATGAGAGTTTGGAGCTTGAGTCAAAGACCCAAGCGTCCGAGCTCGCGGCGGCCCTTGAGACTGCCAAGTCTGCCAAGGCTGAAGCCCAAAAGGCCCTCCAAGAGTTGGAGGAGATGAAGAAGATAGCAGCGGGTAAGGCATTCTTTATGCAAAGCATAAATATAAAAGTAAACTACTTGTTACTTACCCGAATCCGGAGTTCTCCAGGGGCATTCGCGGATCTTCCCCGCAGCGTATCCGACGCCGCCGCATTCTACCGAGTTGAAGAGGGCAGCTCGACGGAGAAGGTGTTCTGGTCTCAGTATGCTGAGGCTGGACACCCTGTGCCCTTGAGCGACCAGCTGAAACAGCTGGTCGAGCTCCACAAGGCGGCCGAACAGGCCATGAAGGGCTTCATAGTTCGGCTGTGGCCTGGAGAGGGCCTGCCTGGGAGCTACTTCGGGCTGGTGCGGCGGCTGGTGGAGGCATGTCCAAGGCTCGAGGTCATCAAGCGCTCCGTCTGCATCGAAGGTGCCCGTCGGGCCCTTGCCCGTGCAAAGGTGCACTGGGGTAAGCTGGACGGTGAGAAGCTTGTGAAGGACAGGCCACCGCCGGGGAAGGAGCATCGCAAGCCCGAGAAATATTACAAGGATGTTCTTGCGGGTGCCCGCCTTGTGGCGGATGAATGTACCAAGGATGTAATTTTTGAATAAACTCACTCGTTTTTATCCTGTGTGCTGAAAACTTGTTCATGGGCGCTTAAGCAATGCTTGTTGAATTTAAAATATTATTTTCTGTGCGGCCGTTTATCAAAAAATTGAGAGATGGCCAGTCGTCGGCTTCTGCCCCCATGCCACTAGTGCTGGGGTGTTCGGATAAACCTGAGCGCTCTTTTTCCCATAGTTGGGTCCTTAGAGGGAGGCGCTCAGCACAACGAACCAGGCAATCGGACTATAATGCTTGAACACTCTCACTTAGCCATAGAACTTTATAGTTTTAAATTTCGGCGAAGCCCCTAGTTCGGAAGACCGAGTTCGGGGCGCTATCCACGCCTTGGCCGGACAAATCCGGCTCCTCGCTCGAAGCGGCATAAGTCTTTAGGGACTCGAAAAACCTCTCGAACAGCGACCGGTCTCTCACCTCATCATGACAGTCAGTTTTAGCTTTCTCCACTGAGGTGCTTAACCCAGCTCAACCGGGGCACAATCACAGTGGTTCTCCTAGTGCTACCTTAGCCGATATAGCGGAACGTAAGGCACCAAAACATAGGAGCCGGGCAAACCCAACTATTGACCCAAATCATGATTCGGAGCTGATGCATATAGTGCTATAAGTTCGGGGTGCCGCACTTGTGAAAGTGTACGGACTTCTCACACCATATTAAAGGGTACTGAAGCCCCTGGCGTACTTGCCGTACCACGGTGTACGGGTGCAACATGTCATTAATGAACATATATAAAAGAGAGTAATGCAGAAAATAGAAAAAAGCTATGCATTGTTTATAGAGAGGCTATTTATCAAAGCCGAACAATACAAATAGTGCGGTAAGCAAAAGATATTGGACTATTCAGTATGTCCTGACCAGGGGCAGACCGCGGAATTGTATTTAAAACAGGTATACCGCTCGTAATAGAGACCACCTGGGAGTTCCATAATGCGGCATGGCTTGTCTGCCTCCCTAGATCTTGCATCGTTTGTGCGGCAGTCGAATTGCCGAACAGGTCGTCCGAAGTATGGAGTCCTGAAAGTAAGAAAAAATTAAAAAAAAGAATCTGGCAGCCCCTAGTACGTTTTAAGCCATATTTTGAGCGTGTCGTTATTGTGCCCCTTCCCCTGTGCCCATGGTATTTCAAGGGCGTAGCTATGTACACGAGGTACTGGTTTCGCTATGTCGCGATGGCTGGGGTTGGGGCCGCATTGCTATGCTTGCTTAGAGTGTGCCAGGCAGTCCTGCTGTGGGTTACTCCGGGCGCGCTTGGCAGTGTCTGGCTTTTTAATGGCTGGACTGGAGAATTGCCTGAGAAGGCTACTTTGTACCTCCACTGCGAGAGCCGCCGTATGCTCCTCCGTACGGAGGGAGCGTTCGGCATTTCCGTTGACCGTAATTACTCCTCGAGGGCCTGGCATCTTGAGCTTGAGATATGCGTAGTGCGGCACCGCATTGAATTTTGCGAATGCGGTTCGTCCGAGCAGGGCGTGATAGCCACTGCGAAACAGGACTATATCGAAGATTAACTCTTCGCTTTGGAAATTGTCCGGGGATCTGAAGACCACGTCAAGTGTTACTGAGCCTGTACAGTTGGCTTCTACACCTGGTATAACGCCTTTAAAGGTTGTTCTTGTGGGCTTAATCCTTGAGGGATCTATGCCCATTTTCCGCACTGTATCCTGATAAAGCAGGTTCAGGCTACTGCCGCCGTCCATGAGGACTCTTGTGAGATGAAATCCGTCGATGATTGGGTCGAGAACCAATGTGGCGAAGCCGCCATGACGGATGCTAGTGGGATGGTCCCTTCGATCAAAAGTGATCGGGCAGGAGGACCATGGGTTGAACTTTGGGGCGACTGGCTCCATCCCGTATACGTCCCGTAGCGCACGCTTCCTCTCCCGCTTGGGAATGTGGGTTGCGTATATCATGTTCACCATCCGCTCTTGTGGGGGAAAGCCCTTCTGTCCATTGTTGTTCGGCGGCTTGGGCTCCTCGTCGTCACTGTGCAGCCCCTTGTCTCTATTTTCGGCCCTTAACTTGCTTGCCTGCTTGAACACCCAACAATCCCTGTTAGTCTGATTGGCTGGCCTTTCGGGGGTGCCATGTATCTGGGACAAGCGATCGAGTATTCGGTCCAAACTGGACGGGCCCTGAGTATTCTTTTTGAATGGCTTTTTCCGCTGACCGGATTTATAGCCTTTGAATCCGGCATTGACTGCCGTGTCTTCATTGCTGTCGCTGTTAACGCGGCATTTTTGCTTATTCCGACGTGTCCTGCCACTTTTGTCCTTGGTATCCGAATTACCAGGGTTCTTTGATAAGTTGTTACTGCGAGCTAGCCAGGTGTCTTCTCCCGTGCAAAAGCGGGTCATGAGTGTCGTGAGGGCTGCCATGGATTTCGGCTTTTCCTGTCCCAGGTGCCGAGCAAGCCACTCGTCGCAGATGTTATGCTTGAAGGCTGCTAGGGCCTCTGCGTCCAGACAGTCGACTATCTGGTTTTTCTTTGTTAGGAACCGTGTCCAGAATTGTCTGGCCGATTCTTCTGGCTGCTGAATTATGTGGCTTAAGTCGTCGGCATCCGGCGGTCGCACGTAAGTGCCCTGGAAGTTGTCGAGGAATGCGGCTTCCAGGTCCTCCCAAGAACCGATTGAGTCTGCTGGCAAGCTGTTAAGCCAATGCCGGGTCAGTCCTTTAAGTTTGAGCGGGAGGTATTTGATGGCGTGTAGATCATTGCCACGTGCCATGTGGATGTGAAGGAGATAATCCTCGATCCATACCGCCGGATCTGTTGTGCCATCGTATGATTCGATGTTTACGGGTTTGAAACCCTTTGGGATTTTATGATCCATTACTTCATTCGTGAAGCATAGCGGGTGTGCGGCGCCTCTGTACTGGGCTATATCACGACGCAGCTCGGAAGAGCTATATCTGTTGTGTTCGGCCCGGCCGGATTTGTTGTATCCAGAGTGAAGATCATTGTCACATGCCGTAGGGCGCCTGCGCGATCTGTAGATCGGTCTTGTTTGTCTTGCCTTATCCTCCAGTATGTCTCGCAGGTCGGGCGCATTTTCCCGTGCCTTAGTTGAGCGGCGTCGGGGCATGGCTTGGGTGGAGGGCCGAGAGTCCTCTCTATCGCGGCCGCGAGGTGGCCGGTCTACCATGTCATGCGCTGGTGATGTAGGTGCTTCCTCCTCTGATCGGGGTAGCGGCCTGCGCTTCGGGTAACTCTTGGAGGGGCGTTCGAGTTTATACTCTTCGGCCGCAAGGACTTCAGTCCATCTGTCAGCTAGCAAATCTTGGGAAGCTCTAAGATGTTGCTGCTTTTTCTTGAGGCTGCTTGCCGTGGCTAAAAGCCTGCGTTTAAAACGCTCTTGTTCGGCGGGGTCTGATGGTATGACGAATTCGTCGTCATCGAGGCTTGCCTCGTCTTCGGAGGGAGGCGAATAGTTATCATCCTCGACCTCTCGGTCTGCCGCTCTCTCATGAGGGCTGGCTTCTCCATATTCCTGTGCCGAATCTTGCTGAGGTGGGTGTTCTTCGGCGCTATCCGGGGTAGTATTATCTCCCGTGCCGGAATCACCGTTTTTGTTTTGGCGGGATTTAGAGCGGCGCCACTGACGCTGGCGCTTTGGCTGTTTCTTGGGGGCGTCATCCCCCACTGTTCCATCGCCATCTCCATCTTTTGGAGTGTCCACCATATATATGTCATATGACGAGGTGGCCTTACAGCGCCCTACAGGTGCTGGTTCCTATTCGTCACCTACATCGTCATCCATGTCGCCGATGTCTTCGGAGCTGAAGTCAAGCATGTCGGTTAGATCGTCGACAGTGGCTACAAAGTGGGTGGTGGGTGGGCTTTGAATTTCCTCATCGTCCGTATTCCACCCTTGCTGATCGTAGTCCGGCCAGGGCTCTCCTGATAAAGAGAGAGACTTAAGAGAATTCAGGATGTCGCCAAAAGGCAAATGCTGAAAGATGTCTGCGGCGGTGAACTCCATTATCGGCGCCCAATCGGATTCGATTGGCAGGGGCGCGGGGGGTTCAGAGTCCGGGGAGGAGTCCGGATCCTCGGAGTCACGGATAGTGCAGAGTGCGGGGCTAGCGTTCGGCTCGATCGCCTCTGAGATCGCAGCCCCTGAGGCAGCGTCCAACCGCTGATCCTCGATAGGCGCAGTAGGCTCCGAATCAATGGTCGAAACCGATGCGTATGCGGCCTCCAAGGCGCTGTTCGGCGGCAGAGCTATATCATGCCCATCGAGACAGTGCGGCGCGCTTGGCTGTGGCTCGAATCCGTCGAAGATCAAGTCCCCGTGGATGTCAGCCGTGTAGTTTAGGCTTCCAAACCTGACCTGATGGCCAGGGGCGTAGCTTTCGATCTGCTCCAGGTGGCCGAGCGAATTGGCCCGCAGAGCGAAGCCGCCGAAGACGAAGATCTGTCCGGGGAGCAAAGTCTCACCCTGGACTGCATCGTTGTTGATGATCAAAGGAGCCATCGGGCCTAAAGGCGACGACACAGAGGAACTCTCAATGAAAGCACCAATGTCGGTGTCAAAACCGGCGGATCTCGGGTAGTGGGTCCCGAACTGTGCGTCTAGGCCGGATGGTAACAGGAGGCAGGGAACACGATGTTTTACCCAGGTTCGGGCCCTCTTGATGGAGGTAAAACCCTACGTCCTGCTTGATTAATATTGATGATATGGGTAGTACAAGAGTAGATCTACCACGAGATCAAGGAGGCTAAACCCTAGAAGCTAGCCTATGGTATGATTGTTGTATATGGAGTTGATTGCCTACGGACTACAACCCTCCGGTTTATATAGACACCGAATAGGGTTAGGGTTACATAGAGTCGGTTACAATGGTAGGATATCTTGAATATCTGCATCGCCAAGCTTGCCTTCCACGCCAAGGAAAGTCCCATCCGGACACGGGACAAAGTCTTCAATCTTGTATCTTCATAGTCCAGGAGTCCGGCTGAAGGTATAGTCCGGCTACCCAAACACTCCCTAATCCAGGACTCCCTCAACCACCTTTGGTCAGGATAACTTGTACTAGATGTTCCCCTTCAAAATGGCCAATTGTTGGCGCCCTTCCCGCTCATTATTTGGGGAGAGGCCCAGGGCCTCTATAAATAGAGCTAGCCACCACAAAAGAAGGGAGGGGGAGACATCGAGACATCGAGGGATCGACACACCTAGACATCTAGAGATCTGATAGAGCCCTAGCAGAGAGAGAGAGGCGACTGAACTCACCCAAGCAGTTCATCGCACCAGCTCAAGAACACCTCTCGCGAGGTTGTTCTTCCCTTGTACTGTTCATCATCAGCCCCTGAGGCAATCCACCACACCACACACTGGAGTAGGGTATTACACCACAACGGTGGCCCGAACCAGTATAAACCTCGTGTCCCTTGTGTTGTTCGTTGTTTTCAGCTTAGATCACGCGAGGAGATTGGATGTAGATCGGCAGGGGAGAGATCTCCGTGCGCACCCCAGTGTTCGAACCTCAAGGGTCTGCCGGAACCCGAAATCCGACATTTGGCGCGCCAGGTAGGGGGTGCGCCGGAGTTCTCCCTCCTGACGACCCGCTCTCCCCCAACATCTCATCCCGCCCTCATGGCGGACAACGCACCGCCCACTCCAGCAACGGATGCCGGCACTGGGGCCAGGGGGCTCCGGGCCTTGGCCCCCACCTTGCGACAGGTGCAGTGGCCGCACAAGTTCAAGCCCGAGATGCCGCTGCTCTACAACGGCGCGACAGACCCGATGATTTTCCTGCTGGTGTACGAGGAGGCCGTCCTCAGAGCCGGGGCGACGACCGGGTGATGGCCAACTGGTTACCCATGGCCCTCACCGGCGTCCCACGCGCGTGGCTCCTCCACCTGCCGACGGCTTCTGTCACCTCCTGGGAGGAGCTGCACGACCTCTTCCTCGCCCGTTTTGCCGCACCAGCGCCGCCCATCGTCACAGCTCTCCTGGGTGCCTCCCAGGCACCACCCTCGAGCCATCATGTCAAGCCGTTCACTCGCCGGATCAGCACCGCCTCCAAGCATCGAGAAGCCCCCCCCCTGGGCTGGGTGGCGCCCGAGGCCGATCTAACCTTCGACTCGGAGGATCACCCCTTCAACCCCATTGGTTCAGGCGCGCTCCCGATGCTATGCACCCCCACCATCTGCCAAGTGGCCGTCACCAGGACCCTCATCGACGGTGGTGCCGGCCTCAACGTGCTCTCGGTGGAGGCCTTCAGCCTCCTCCACGTGCCGCTGGAGCGGCTCCGACCCAGCCAGCCTTTCTCGGGCGTCGGAGCCGGTTCCACCGCCTCCTTGGGACAGATCCGCCTCCCAGTGACCTTCGGCACCTACGACAACTACCGCACCGAGCTCATCGACTTCGATGTCGCCCACATCCGTCTGCCATACAACGCCATCCTCGGGTACCCAGCCCTGGCCAAGTTCATGGCAGTGACTCACCATGGATACAATGTCCTCAAGATGCCAGGAAGCGGTGGAGTCATCACCGTATCCTGTGAAGAAAGGGACGTAGTGTGTTCACTTGAGCGCGCGTTCCAAGCCGCAGCAATTGAAGACCCAGACCACAGGAACGGAAGACTTCCCGAGGCGACCCTTAAGAAGAAGAAGGTTTCGCCTGGCCCAAGCCATAAGGAGGCACTCGCCTTCGGAGGTGTTGCGTCAGAATCTGCGCCCAATCAGGGAGCACCACCCTCTCTCGCATAGGAAGGCGCGCCCGACGCCCTCCTCGGGCAGGGCCCGGGGGCTCTTTCTTGGAGAGCCACCGACTTTGCCAAGGTCGCGAGGGAGGCACTCGGGCACCACTTGGAGGGGTGCTTCCAGGCACATTTCCCTGAGGAAGGTACAAGGCAAGGAAGACCAAACCCACAGGAGTTCATCGCAAGAAACACACAGGAGCTACAGGAGTCGAGAGTCATGCGCGGCAGCCGCCGCTTGCCCGCCGTGGCCCCACATCCAGGCGAGGATGGTGGGCTGCGCATCTGCATAGACGTGACAGGGCTCAACCGAGCCACGTCTCAGGAGCGCCTCTGGCCTTCGCGTGTGGGGCATTGCGAGGGTCCACCTCACAGCTACGTTCGCATGCCTTACGGCCTGCCGAACGCGGTCGCCGCTCATCAGCGCCTACTGAGGAGCATCCTGGAGGCCCAGGAGGTCGGGCATTGCGCGGTCCTGGCGGAGATGGAGATGGCCCTCGGAAACCCACCTGTGCCCCCGGAGCCTCCCGAGGCTCCTGGGCCTGGGGGCTCATGAGGGTCGACGTCTTCATCGCGCATCGCCCGCTTCTTCAACATCACTTCATCTTCAACGGCACCAGGTGACATCTTT
Source organism: Triticum dicoccoides (assembly GCF_002162155.2). Lineage (NCBI taxonomy): Eukaryota > Viridiplantae > Streptophyta > Magnoliopsida > Poales > Poaceae > Triticum > Triticum dicoccoides. Next base: position 541,017,218 of record NC_041392.1, on the reverse strand, counting down.
CTAAGTTCTGTTTTTAGCTGGGAGCGCCCATAGGGCCGCATCATTCCCAGGTCGCGTGGGTCCATCCCTGCGGCATGTATCCGTTTTGCTTATGCTCTTTACTTACCTTGTTGGGGGCACCCCTCAGGCTGCATCATCCCCGAGCTGCTTGGGCCTGGCCCAGTGGTGTTTGCTTTTCTCACGTCTATTTAAAATGAATTTCCTCTTGCGTGCTTAACATACCCGACCTAATCGCCTGCTCGATTGATGCCTACCTATGGAGCTGCTCGCTCTGGCACGGCATTTGCGCACGGGTCCGTCCCTGCAACGCCGATAAACCTGAGTGGTCGAGCTCTGGCCGCGGCAGCCCCGCAAGGCGCCACCTCACCAGGCCCTCAGTGCCCCAGTCACTTCCTCGGAGCGACCAAGGGTTGGCTGGCAACCGTAACGACAGGTCTTGTTTCTCTTCATGATTGGTGTGCGGGACCTACTCTAGGAGCAACGCTGGGGACGTCGCGAGCTGTCTCTCCCTCTCTCCGGCACAGACCACTTGCATGTTAAAAGGGGGGCGCCTGAGCATCACGACTCATGGGCTCCTACTGGCTCTCCAGCCCTCACCCCCTGGCCTTGACCCACGGCATCGCGACCTGTCATACCAGCGGCGGCTAAGCTCGCTCGAGGGCCGGGACCTGAGGACGTAGAGCATTAAGGAAAGTGTGGGGGAGTGGGAAGAAGCTCGTGAGGACCTAACCCAGCAGCGCCTCAGCTGCCACCACTCGGGCCGGGCGCTTCATCGAGGAACTACACCAGACTCAAGAGATAAGTCACGCCCTTATAGGAGTTGGATCAACGCAGCGCCAAACCCTCGCCCGGAGCGGCTCTGTCATGGCGACGTTGCCTTCCTTTCTCGCCCAGCGAGGGCTGCTTGAGCGCTAAAGGGGACCTCCCGAGCATCACGACTCGGGGGCTCTTACCGGACCTCGGGCCGCTCACCTCCTGGCCTTGACCACGGCATCGCGACATGGCATACCAGCGATGGCTAAAGCCTGCCTAGGGACTGGGACCTATCGGCGTAGAGCGCCAAGTCCTCATGAGGATAGAAAGGGGGAGCCGAGCCGAGACAGGACAAGCACCTCGCATTGATTCATATTAAGATATAATGTTCACAAAAGACATGGCAGCCGCCTTACATACCCCCACGGGGTGTTGCTTCGATTCCTCGCAGGGAACAAAAGTACCGATCCTAAGAAACGCTAATCGCCCGCACTTCCGCAAGGGACGCCATCATCAACAGTGGGCTGCCCAACGACGGTGCCAACCCCATCTAGATCAGTGGCGTCGGCGACTGGACGCAGCTGCCCCGCCCCGAGCATGGCGCGAGCTCGGGGGCTCGTAGCTGTCGTCGCTCATCTCCGGAGTCGCGAGGAGCTCGGGGGAGCCGCTGGATTCCCCAGCTCCTCTGCTGCAGCCTGAGGAGCTGCTGGAGGGCCGATGGGCGGGCCAGGGCCTCGCCGGTTCGTTTCCCCTACCGCTCTCCCTGGGGCAGCACTCTAGCCAGCATCCTTCAGCATCGAAGACCTTGAAGAACATCAGGGAGGTGCCATCGTATTCAAGATGAATTACGAGGGCACCTACCGTCCGGCAGACCCGGGCGATCTCGCCCCAGCCCCGGGTCATGAAGACCTTGCCCAGAGCGACGACCGCGACCTCCGCTCCGGTCGCAAGGGTACTGCAGCCAGCGTGCTGCAGCCAGAGCTCCAGAGCCCCGCTCGACGGTATCTCGAAGGCAAAGGAGGGAGGAGGGAGAATCCAAGAGCTTGGAGGCATGGCGGCGTGGAGCACGAGCTCGCGAGAGGAGCGCTCGACGTGGACTCTAGGAGGAACGACGCGCACCACCGTGACTCGCCGGCGTCGACGGCGGCACCGTCGATGTCGCTCGACACCTTCTCCCCCAGGACCCACGATGCGGGCGTACAAGGGTAGCAGATAACCAGGCGGCGGCCGCTCATACCAGGGCCTCGATACCTCCTGCTGAGCACCCTCATCTCGGTGGCAGAGGACCAGCCGCTTCTTCGGCGGAAGTGGGTCAGGACCCTCTCGGGGGGCCTTTCCCTTCTCGTCTGCAGAAAACCGGCGGATTGGTGCCATTGGCATAAGGAGAATCAAGAACGAGGAAGAAGAAGGAAAGGAGCAGCAAGAAGGGATGGACTGAAGGGGGTCATGCAGCCCCGTACTTATAGCCGGAGGAGGCCAACCGTCGAGTACCACGATCGCAGGTAATCATGACCGGTCTCTCTGCCTCCAGGGACTCGTCAAGTCGTGCGGCTGCCGAGGCATCGTGGGGAAGCACAGACGCCCACGACCAATCAATCGCCACGCGGCGCCCAAGGCCGCAGGCTATTGGGGCCCGCGGTGCTTCGCGCTTGCCTCTTCGCTTCCCTGCTAGGCCAAGCCCGGGCGCACCTTGGGGCTGGGGGCTATTGTCGGCGTTCTAGGAACGAGGGTCCCCAGACTTGCCTGCCTGCGGCCTGCGGCGTGGCTCAAGTGGGGGCCCAGTGCGGCCCATCTTCATCAGCTCAAGCTCAAGACCTTCGCGAGGGGCTGAGCCTCGTGGGGCGGACGACAGAAAGCTTCCTTAGAGGGAGCCTCATCAGGCGGTCTCGCGAGGAGGCGGAGAGATCAAGGCAGGGGTACCTCGCGAGGAGCCCGTGACGCGAGCCATGACGATCGGGACCAGGCGGGCGCCAAGCGGGCGCCGGCCTGTGTAGTGTCCTTGTTTCCCCTTTGGTGCAAAGGGGGCAAGCACAGGCCAAGGCATCGGGCAAAGGTTGCCATTCCGGTGCAACGAGACCAAGACCAGCAGAGTGGCAGGACGGAGGTCACCGTGGAGCCCAAGACGACGTCATCACCAGTACTTTTGGCAGCCGAAGACCACCTTTGGTCAGGATAACTTGTACTAGATGTTCCCCTTCAAAATGGCCAATTGTTGGCGCCCTTCCCGCTCATTATTTGGGGAGAGGCCCAAGGCCTCTATAAATAGAGCTAGCCACCACAAAAGAAGGGAGGGGAGACATCGAGACATCGAAGGATCGACACACCTAGACATCTAGAGATCTGATAGAGCCCTAGCAGAGAGAGAGAGAGGTGACTGAACTCACCCAAGCAGTTCATCACACCAACTCAAGAACACCTCTCGCGAGGCTGTTCTTCCCTTGTACTATTCATCATCAGCCCCTGAGGCAATCCACCACACCACACACTGGAGTAGGGTATTACACCAGAACGGTGGCCCGAACCAGTATAAACCTCGTGTCCCTTGTGTTGTTCGTCATTTTCAGCTTAGATCACGCGAGGAGATTGGACGTAGATCGGTAGGGGAGAGATCTCCGCGTGCACCCCAGTGTTCGAACCTCAAGGGTTTGCCGGAACCCGAAATCCGACACTACTGAAAAAGAATTCTTAACAGTTGTATTTGCTTGTGATAAGTTCAGACCTTATATTGTTCATTCTAAAGTAACTATTCACACTGATCATTCTGCTATTAAATATCTTATGGAAAAGAAAGATGCTAAACCTAGACTTATTAGATGGGTTCTCTTGCTACAAGAATTTGACTTACATATTGTTGATAGAAAGGGAGTTGAGAACCCCGTTGCAGACAACTTGTCTAGGTTAGAAAATGTGCTTGATGACCCACTACCTATTGATGATAGCTTTCCTGATGAGCAATTAAATGTCATAAATGCTTCTCATACTGCTCCATGGTATGCTGATTATGCTAATTACATTGTTGCTAAGTTTATACCACCTAGTTTCACATACCAGCAAAAGAAAAAGTTCTTCTATGATTTGAGGCATTACTTTTGGGATGACCCACATCTTTATAAAGAAGGAGTGGATGGTGTTATTAGACATTGTGTACCTGAGCATGAACAGGAATAGATCCTACGCAAGTGTCACTCCGAAGCTTATGGAGGACACCATGCTGGAGATAGAACTGCACATAAGGTACTGCAATCTGGTTTTTATTGGCCTACTCTCTTCAAAGATGCACGTAAGTTTGTCTTATCTTGTGATGAATGTCAAAGAATTGGCAATATTAGTAGACGTCAAGAAATGCCTATGAATTATTCACTTGTTATTGAACCATTTGATGTTTGGGGCTTTGACTATATGGGACCCTTTCCTTCCTCTAATGGATATACACATATTTTAGTTGTTGTTGATTACGTTACTAAGTGGGTAGAAGCTATTCCAACTAGTAGTGTTGATCATAACACTTCTATTAAAATGCTTAAAGAAGTTACTTTTCCAAGATTTGGAGTCCCTAGATATTTAATGACTGATGGTGGTTCACATTTTATTCATGGTGCTTTCCGTAAAATTCTTGCTAAATATGATGTTAATCATACAATTGCATCTCCTTATCACCCTCAGTCTAGTGGTCGAGTAGAATTGAGTAATAGAGAACTCAAATTAATTTTGCAAAAGACTGTTAATAGGTCTAGAAAGAATTGGTCCAAGAAACTAGATGATGCATTATGGGCCTATAGAACTGCATATAAAAATCCTATGGGCATGTCTCCGTATAAAATGGTCTATGGAAAAGCATGTCACTTGCCTCTTGAACTAGAACACAAGGCTTATTGGGCTATTAAAGAACTTAATTATGATTTTAAACTTGCCAGTGAGAAGAGGTTATTTGATATTAGCTCACTTGATGAATGGAGAACCCAAGCCTACGAAAATGCCAAGTTGTTTAAAGAAAAAGTTAAAAGATGGCATGACAAAAGGATACAAAAGCGTGAGTTTAATGTAGGTGATTATGTATTGCTATACAACTCTCGTTTAAGATTTTTTGGAGGAAAACTTCTCTCTAAATGGGAAGGTCCTTACGTTATCGAGGAGGTCTACCATTCCGGTGCCATAAAAATCAACAACTTCGAAGGCACAAATCCGAAGGTGGTGAACGGTCAAAGAATCAAACATTATATCTCAAGTAATCCCATAAATGTTGAAACCAATGTTATTGAAACCGTAACCCTGAAGGAATACATAAGGGACACTTTCCGGAACGTTTCAGACTCCGAAAAGGAATAGGTATGTGGTATGGTAAGTAAACCGAATCCAAAACAGTTTTTAACGCAATATTTCTCCATTTTGGAATATTTAGAAAAATAGAAAAATAAGTAGCAGTCCGGAAGGACACGAGGGCTCCACGAGGGTGGAGGGTGCGCCCTACCCTACTGGGCGCGCCCCCTACCTCGTGGGCACCTCGTGTGCTCTCCGGACTCCGTTTTCATACACGGCACATATTTTGGTCGGTAAAAATTCATTATATAACCTCCCGGGGGGTTTGACTGCCGTATCACGCAAAAATCTCCTGTCTTTGTTTCGAGTTGTTTTTCTGACAGATCTAGATTATCATGGCATCTCCAAGTGCTCCCAAGGACAAGTTCTTTGAGAAGGTCATCAACCCTTACCTCGCGGAGGTGCAGCGACACCCTCAAACCATTGAGATGCGTGATGGGTTGTTTGACATCCGTGATGCTGAGGGACCGAAGGGGACCAGAAGCGTGGAGACGAGGCTCGAAGCAATGGAGCAACAAGTTTTCAAGTGTCAGGGGATGGTGGAGCATGGACTCAACTCCAACCACATGATGATCGTAGAATTCACCAACAAACACAAGCTGGATGCCGACAACATCGAGGAGACCATCTTCAAGCTTCACGAGAAAATTGAGCACCTTCAAGCTCAAATCTATGACCTGCAAAACCAAAACTGTGAGTCTGAATATAGATTCAAAAGGATGAGTTTGGCTGCAAATTTGAGGATCCCGGAGACCCGGTCATCTTTCTATGATGGTGAGCCTATGCCTTGGAAGAAGGACGACAAGCCTACGTCATCAACAAAATCACGACCGTCTCCACCAACAAAGAAGAATTGAGTGTCTGGTATGGGCACTCCACTTGGCAACTGCCAAGCTTGGGGGAGTGCCCCGGTATCGTATCACCATCACTTTTATCTTTACCGTTTTTCTTAGTTCGATCCTTTTGGTAATATCTTGATCTAGTAGAATAAAAGTTCTTAGTATGATTTAGTCGTGAGTTTTGCTTTATTATCCTCCTATGTAATCGAGTTTGTGAGCTATATAATAAAGATTAGCGTTGAGTCAAGGGCTTGATTATTTTGCCATGATCCTAAGGGACTAAAAGAAAAGAGAAAGAAATAAAAAGAAACAAAGAGATCATGTGAGTATTATGGAGAGTAATGAGCTCACATAGAAAGAGTATGATGAATAAAAGTTGTTGAGGGTTGACAAACACAGCTTTGGTCATCGTTGCAATTAATAGGAAGTAATAAAGAAAGAGAGGTCTTCACATATAAATATACTATCTTGGACATCTTTTATGATTGTGAGCACTCATTAAAATATGACATGCTAAAGAGTTGACATTAGACAAGGAAGACAACATAATGGGTTATGTTTTCTTACATCTGAGATGAATTGTATTGTCTTGGATCTTCCAACATGATGAGCTTGCATTTCCCCCTCATGCTAGCCAAATTCATTGCACCAAGTAGAGATACTACTTGTGCTTCCAAATACCCTTAAACCAGTCTTGCCATAAGAGTCCACCATATCTACCTATGGATTGAGTAAGATCCATCAAGTAAGTTGTCATCAGTGCAAACAATAAAAATTGCTCTATAAATATGTATGATTGATTGGTGTGGAGGAAATAAGCTTTATACAATCATGTGATATGGAAGTAATAAAAGCGACATACTGCATAATAAAGGTCTATATCACAAGTGGCAATATAAAGTGACGTTCTTTCGCATTAAGATTTTGTGCATCCAACCATAAAAGCGCATGAAAACCTATGCTTCCCTCTGCGAAGGGCCTATCTTTTACTTTTATCTCTTACATTGCATAAGAGTCATGGTGATATTCACCCTTCCTTTTTACACTTTATCCTTTGGCAAGCACAATATGTTGGAAAGATCCTGGTATATATGGCTAATTGGATGTGAGTTTTCATGAACTATTACTGTTGACATTACCCTTGAGGTAAAACATTGGCAGGCAAAGGTATAAGCTCCTATCTTTCTCTGTGTCCGATTAAAACTCCATACCCATAAGTATCGCGTGAGTGTCAGCAATTGTGAAAGATTATATGATAGTTGAGTACGTGGACTTGCTGAAAAGCTCTTATACATTGACTCTTTCCTATGTTATGATAAATTGCAATTGCTTCAATGACTGAGATTGTAGTTTGTTAGTTTTCAATGAAGTTTACGATTCATACTTGATATTGTGATTGAATTATTAATCTAGCATTAGAGATTATATGACAAAGAATTATATGACAAAGAATTATATGAGTTGTTGTTCTAAGAATGATCATGATGCCCTCATGTCCGTATTTTATTTTTATCGACACCTCTATCTCTAAACATGTGGACGATTTCGGCTTTTCGCTTGAGGACAAGCGAGGTCTAAGCTTGGGGGAGTTGATACGTCCATTTTGCATCATGCTTTTATATCAATATTTATTGCATTATGGGATGTTATTACACATTATGTCACAATACTTATGCCTATTCTCTCTTATTTTACAAGGTTTACATAAAGAGGGAGAATGCCGGTAGCTGGGATTCTGGGCAGGAAAAGGAGCAAATATTAGAGACCTATTCTGCATAGCTCCAAAAGTCCCGAAACTTCACGTTTTCCAAAAATACAAAAAATACTGAGAGGAAGAACTTCACCAGGGGGGGCACACCCTGCCCACGAGGGTGGGGGCACGCCCTACCCCCCTGGGTGCGCCCCCCTACCTCGTGGGCCCCCTGGTGGCCCTCCGGTGGCCATCTTCTGCTATATGGAGTCTTTCGATGGGAAAAAATAATAAGCCATCTTCTCGGACGAAACATCGCCGCCATGAGGTGGAACCTTGGCGGAACCAATCTAGGGCTCTGGCGGAGCTGTTCTGCCGGGGAAACTTCCCTCCCGGAGGGGGAAATCATCGCCATCGTCATCACCAACGTTCCTCTCATCGGGAGAGGGCAATCTCCATCAACATCTTCATCAGCACCATATCATCTCAAAACCCTAGTTCATCTCTTGTATCCAATTCTTGTCTCTAAGTCCGGGATTGGTGCTAGTAGGTTGCTAGTCGTGTTAATTACTCCTTGTAGTTGATGCTAGTTGGTTTAATTGGTGGAAGATCATATGTTCAGATCCTATATGCATATTAATACCCATATGATTATGAACATGTTTATGCTTTGTGAGTGGTTACTTTTGTTCCCGAGGACATGGGAGAAGTCTTGCTATTAGTAGTCATGTGAATTTTGTATTCGTTCGATATTTTGATGAGATGTATGTTGTCTCTCCTCTAGTGGTGTTATGTGAACATCGACTACATGACACTTCACCATTATTTGGGCCTAGAGGAAGGCATTGGGAAGTAATAAGTAGATGATGGGTTGCTAGAGTGACAGAAGCTTGAACCCTAGTTTATGCGTTGCTTCGTTAGGGGCTGATTTGGATCCATATGTTTCATGCTATGGTTAGGTTTACCTTAATACTTTTCTTGTAGTTGCAGATGCTTGCAATAGAGGTTAATCATAAGTGGGATGCTTGTCCAAGTAAGGGCAGTACCCAAGCACCGGTCCACCCACATACCAAATTATCAAAGTACCGAACGCGAATCATATGAATGTGATGAAAACTAGCTTGACGATATTCCCATGTGTCCTCGGGAGCGCTTTACATCAAGGGGATGCCTTCCGGGGCATCTCCAAGCTTAGGCTTTTGGTTGTCCTTTAATATTACCTTGGGGTGCCTTGGGAATTCCCAAGCTTAGGCTCTTGCCACTCCTTATTCCATAGTCCATCAAATCTTCACCCAAAACTTGAAAACTTCACAACACAAAACTTAACAGAAAACTCGTAAGCTCTGTTAGTATAAGAAAATAAATCACCACTTAGGTACTGTTGTGAACTCATTCTAAATCCATATTGGTGTAATATCTACTGTATTCCAACTCATGTATGGTTCATACCCTCCAATACTACTCATAGATTCATCAAAATAAGCAAACAACACATAGAAAACAGAATCTATCAAAAACAGAACAGTCTGTAGTAATCTGGATCAAACGTATACTTCTCGAACCCCAAAAATTCTAAAATAAATTGCTGGACGTGAGGAATTTATCTATTAATCATCTGCAAAAATAATTAACTAAATAGCACTCTCCAGTAAAAAATGGCAGCAAATCTCGCGAGCGCTAAAGTTTCTGTTTTTACAGCAATATCGCAAAGACTTTCCCCAAGTCTTCCCAAAGGTTATACTTGGCACAAACACTAATTAAAACATAAAACCACATCTAAACAGAGGCTATATGAATTATTTATTACTAAACAGGAGCAAAAAGCAAGGAACAAAAATAAAAATTGGGTTGCCTCCCAACAAGCGCTATCGTTTAACGCCCCTAGCTAGGCATGATGATTTCAATAATGCTCAGATAAAAGATAAGAATTGAAACATAAAGAGACCATCATGAAGAATATGACTAGCAAATTTAAGTCTAACCCACTTACTATGCATAGGGATTTTGTGAGCAAACAACTTGTGGGAACAAGAATCAACTTGCATAGGAAGGTAAAGCAAGCATAACTTCAAGATTTTCAACATGTAGAGAGGAAACTTGATATTATTGAGATACGTAGAAGCATATGTTCCTCTCTCATAATAATTTTCAGTAGCATCATGAATGAATTCAACAATATATCTATCACATAAAGCATTATTTTCATGATGCATAAGCATAGAAATTTTATTACTCCCCACATAAGCAAATTTATTGTCATGGATAGTAGTGGGAGCAAACTCAACAAAATAACTATCATGTGAGGCATAATCCAATTGAAAATTAAAATCAAGATGACAAGTTTCATGGTTATCATTATTATTCATATCATACAATTCATCACAATAATCATCATAGATAGCAACTTTGTTCACATAATCAATTGGAACCTCTTCTGAAATAGTGGATTCATCACTAAATAAAGTCATGACCTCTCCAAATCCACTTTCATAATTATGACAATAAGATTAAACACCCTCCAAAATAGTGGGATCATTACTTCCTAAAGTTGACACTCTTCCAAACCCACTTTCATCAATATAATCATCATAAATAGGAGGCATGCTATCATCATAATAAATTTGCTCATCAAAACTTGGGGGACAAAAAAATATCATCTTCATCAAACATAGAATCCCCAAGCTTGTGGCTTTGCATATCATTAGCATCATGGGTATTCAAAGAATTCATACTAACAGCATTGCAATCATGCTCATCATCCAAAGAATTAGTGCCAAATATTTTAATACGTTCTTCTTCTAATGCTTTGGCACAATTATCGGAATCCTTATTTTCACGAAAGACATTAAAAAGATGAAGCATATGAGGCAACCTTAATTCCATTTTTTGTAGTTTTCTTTTATAGACTAAACTAGTGATAAAACAAGAAACTAAAAGATTCGATTGCAAGATCTAAAGATATACCTTCAAGCGCTAACCTCCCCGGCAACGGCGCCAGAAAAGAGCTTGATGTCTACTACACAACCTTCTTCTTGTAGACGTTGTTGGGCCTCCAAGTGCAGAGGTTTGTAGGACAGTAGAAAATTTCCCTCAAGTGGATGACCTAAGGTTTATCAATCCGTGGGAGGCGTAGGATGAAGATAGTCTCTCTCAAACAACCCTACAACCAAATAACAAAGAGTTACTTGTGTCCCCAACACACCCAATACAACGGTAAGTTGTATAGGTGCACTAGTTCGGCGAAGAGATGGTGATACAAGTGCAATAGGATGGTAGATATAGGTTTTTGTAATCTAAAAATATAAAAACAGCAAGGTAGCAAGTGGTAAAAGTGAGCATAAACGGTATTGCAATGCTAGGAAACAAGGCCTAGGGTTCATACTTTCACTAGTGCAAGTTCTCTCAACAATAATGACATAACTGGATCATATAACTATCCCCCAACATGCAACAAAGAGTCACTCCAAAGTCACTAATAGCGGAGAAGAAACGAAGAGATTATTGTAGGGTACGAAACCACCTCAAAGTTATTCTTTCTGATCGATCTATTCAAGAGTTCGTACTAGAATAACACCTCAAGACACAAATCAACCAAAACCCTAATGTCACCTAGATACTCCAATGTCACCTCAAGTATCCGTGGGTATGATTATATGATATGCATCACACAATCTCAGATTCATCTATTCAACCAACACAAAGAACTTCAAAGAGTGCCCCAAAGTTTCTACCGGAGAGTCAAGACGAAAACATGTGCCAACCCCTATGCATAAGTTCACGAGGTCACGGAACTCGCAAGTTGGTCACCAAAACATACATCAAGTGGATCACGTGATATCCCATTGTCACCACAGATAAGCACATGCGAGACATACATCAAGTGTTCTCAAATCCTTAAAAACTCAATCCGATAAGATAACTTCAAAGGGAAAACTCAATTCATCACAAGAGAGTAGAGGGGGAGAAGCATCATAAGATCCAACTATAATAGCAAAGCTCGCGATACATCAAGATCGTGCCGACTCAAGAACATGAGAGAGAGAGAGAGATCAAACACATAGCTATTGGTACATACCCTTAGCCCTGAGGGAGAACTACTCCCTCCTCGTCTTGGAGAGCGTCGGGATGATGAAGATTGCCACCGGAGAGGGATTGCCCCTCCGGCAAGGTGTCGGAACGGGTCTAGATTGGTTTTCGGCGGCTATGGAGGCTTATGGCGGCGGAACTCCCGATCTAGGTTTCTTTCTGGAAGTTTTGGGTTATATAAGAGGTGTTGGAGTCGGGAACAAGGCAGGGGGGTGTCCGGGCTGTCCACGAGGCAGGGGGCGTGCCCGCACCCTCGTGGGTAGCCCGAGACTCTTCTGGCCCAATTCTTCTATTTCCATGCCTTCTTCTGGTCCAAAAATAAGTTCCGTGAAGTTTCAGGTCAATTGGACTCTATTTGGTTTTCCTTTTCCGCGATACTCAAAAACAACGAAAAAACAAAAACTGGCACTAGGCTCTAGGTTAATAGGTTAGTCCCAAAAATCATATAAAATAGCATATAAATGCATATAAAACATCCAAGGTTGATAATATAATAACATGGAACAATCAAAAATTATAGATACGTTGGAGGCGTATCACATCCTACAAAGTAATAACTACGAAATGCATTTATATTTTCATTTGATTGGGATTATGTGACTTTGAGCATATTGTGAAGTACTATAGACCTCGTATACATCTTGGAATTCAACAATGATTGTAACTATTGAATTGTATAGACCATTACATTCGAAGTCGGTAACCTAATATATTTATTTCACAATTACAACAAATGATTAGTTCACTACAAACTAAGAAAACAAATGTGTACTCCCTCCATTTTTATTTAAGTCCACGTATTAGCATTAGTCAAAGTCAAAATTTATAAACTCTCGAAAAGTTTATAACAAAAGATATTAACATATACAATAACAAATAAATACCATTAGATTCATTATTGAATGTACTTTCAAATCATACATTTTTGTTATGGTAAATGTTTATATTTTTCTATAAACTTGGTCAAAATTTAGGAAGTTTGACTTTGGTTAAACCTAATATGCAGAGTTAATAAAATCAGAGGGAGTACTAGTAGTTACTAGTACTACTCGCTAGTTGCTTAGCCCAATCACCCAACACGCCACACGGGGAGTTCAGTGTCACAAAATTTTGAGGTCGGCGGGAAAATCTCCCGCGACCCTGATTCAAGCAGTGCGAAGTTACCATCATAACCTTTGGAATAAGTCTACAGATTATGCTTGGTAGGGGCCTGTTTTCGTAACTTCAGGTTCACCCTACCCAGCCAACCCCACCCCGGCACCCAGAGTAGTACACCTGAATACTCCCCATTTTCTATCCTCACACCAAAATAGACTTCTCCACGGCACCGCAACCTTCGTGCTCCTCCCCTTCTCCATCGGCACACTCGTCCACCGCAATGCATCTGCCTCATTGACGACCTTGTACGCCGCACTAGAGTCGGTCCACCGTTGTCGTCGTACACGGAGCCTCTTCCCCGACACCGTCTTCCACGGTCTCAGATCTGCTTCCCGGAAGCCGACGCCAAGCGCAGAAGCACCACCATCGGGTACAATGAACTGACTCCCATTGCCGACCATGATGCACAGAGTCCGCCGTGACCATCGTTCTCCTCCTCGATTGGTAATGTGTGTATTGAATCAATACATGTGCAGTTCCAATTTTGTTCATACCTACCCTTCAAATTTACTAGTTGCTATTGTTACCGTAAAAGTAATTGGTTATAGCCTCCATTGTCCAACAGAATATTAGCTTGTAATTGTGCGTCGCTCCTGTATCGCGCTGTTCTTGGGTAGGTTCTTCATCTGCAACTAGTAGTGTGGCAAATGATGGAAAGTTTTTTAGAACTAGCAAGATGCCCATGTGTTGCACGGAACATCAAGAGGCATTTGTATGAGTAGTTTATATCTTGTAGGAGAAAAGGATGAACGAGGGAAGGCCTTATTTGCAAATCTGGAGAAGGGTGTGGGTATTTCTGCAAAATTGCCATAGTTTCCTTCCTATCTGTCGGATATAAATCGGACGGCCTATATTGCAGGATGGCAGGCACACCATCATCACCAACTCTGTTCTTTTAAAGAAAAGAAAGTAGAAAAAAGAGTAGAGAGTAGAGAAGTAGAGATAAATATTAAATATAAAATAAGTATAAAAGTAGAGAAGAGAGTAGAGATAAATATTAAATATAAAATAAATATAACAGTAGAGAAGAGAGTAGAGATAGCAGGGACGTCGAGAAAGGATCGCACGCGTGGGAAAAAGCGGCCGGGCGCGCGCTAGTTTTGGTGCGCGGCGTCCGGCACGCTTTATAAAATCCAACGCCCCCCCCCCCACTGCTCTGTGCCTTGCCACCGCTCTCTCCCTGCTATGCGCCTCGCCACCGCTCTCTCCCCGCTCTTTCTCGCCTCGCCGCCGCCGCGCCACCATGTTGTCGCGTCGCTGGGAAACTTGGGGATACCGCGGCATCTGCGCGCACCCCTCCGGCGGCTTCTTCACCGAGATCTGGTTCTGCGGGATGCACCTCGGCCTTGGCAATTTCGACACTGCCAACGAGGCTGCCTGCATGTACGACGCGGCGGCGTGGCGCCTCCGGTGGCCTCACAGAACATTGAACCTCCCCAATGTGCCGACATGGGAGCGGGCGCAGGAGCTCGCGCCTCTGCCGCGGCTTATCATCGACGAGGATCGTCGCGACAACAGGAGGCGGGAGCACCGTCTCGACATCGCTGAGATGGACGATGTAGCCATGGCGCTGTGGCGCCAATGCTTCCCACATGACATCATCAACGAGTGCGAGTTCTACGCACAAAGGAGGGCGAAAAGGGAGAAGAGGAGGGCAAAGCGAGCCGCCTATCACGAGGACAAGCGTACACGAAAAGCGGACGCTCAATTCAACATGAGGCTAGGAGCAGCGTCGCCCTGGGAATCTGACGATGATCGGTATCTTCACGCCTACATTGAGACGTCGGAGGAGGACATCACCGAGGAGGAGTCGGGCGACGAGGAGTAGTTGAACTATCTATTTTTTTATCTATCTATGTTATATCTATGTTGAGAACTATCTATGTCTCTACTCTCTAGTCTCTACTCTCTATCTCTACTTCTCGATCTCAGCACTGTAAACGCTTTTTTAAAGCGCCGCGCATTGCGCTTCTGTTGGAGATGCTCTAGCATGGCAGACGAGTGCTTTAATGTTGCCCATAAGATGCGTGAGTATTACTAGTATATTTTTCTTGCCATGTTGAGATTTTAAAACCACGAGTGCGGTAATGCAGAGGAGCAATGAAGACCAAACACGGGATATTGGGGACATCTTCAAGGAGCGTGGCAAGTTAAAGAGGAGCTGCACTGAAACTATAAAATGAGCTTTGGTAAGTAACACCATTTCAATTACTTTTGTTTAGCCTCGTGTTCTTTGATGTGTATATGTTGTAGTTTCTGTTTCTCTTAGCCTCATGTTCTTCATGTGTAATAAGAAGAGTCTTAATCGTCCTAGTGCTTTCGCTTTTAGCTTGATGTAGGAAGTGGGTGTTCTCACCTTGTCGTCTGTTTTTATATTTTTCCTTTTGAATTCACTTCCCCGAGTCCTGTTTATCTGGCTTCTACTAAATGGATCTGGGTTGCTCTAAGTATTGATCTAAAAAAGAAGTAACTTCATGTCAGGATGCAGTTCCCGCGAGGAGGGAAATATGGTCAACCTCGAGATCATGTTTTCAAAATGAGGCTGGATTACACACAAGGTGCCAGTTCCCTAATGATGCTGGATTAGACACAAGGTGCAAATTCCCAGATGATGTTGGATTACACACAAGCCAGGTGGAGCCGTCAACTGTTCGTGTCCTCGTGGCTCTAGTAAAGGCTGAAAGAAAGCGTGCAGCAGCCCTTGAGAATGTAGCCGAGTTCCTGAAGAAGCGACAAGAGCAATCAGATGCTCTCTTCACCCAAGCCAAAGAAGAGATGAAAGAAGCTAGCAGAGGCAGAGCAGGCTAGGCGTCTCCTGCTATCTAAAACTGTTGTCAATACAAATTTTCCTTCATAATAGCTAGGTTCAAATGTTTATCCAGTCAGCATGCCTGTTGTGATGTCCGTGCATCTACTGATGTGGCACAAAATAATTTTTTTAGGATCATGTAATAACAACAATTACTTTCCAAACAATAGCAGACGAAGCATTGGACATGGTATAGTTCACGCGCAAGCCAACTTTCCAAGTTCAACTTCCACATCAAACCCATGTTCACAGATATCTGCACATTCATAGATAATGTCCACAACCATGATTCACTTCAAAGCCAAAAAAATGTGAGGAGAGTTATAAATAAAGAAAAACCTCTAGTTCCTGCTACTAGTGCGAGCACAACAAGTCAAGACCATGCGTAATTAATTATATTTTGATCATTTTTTGTGTTCTAAAATGCTAGCCGGCTCGTGGAAGGACGTGTTGCCGGCACACACGCGGATTCAATGGAGGCAGGCAGGGCAGTCTGAAGCCGGTTGCATGCGGCGAGGAGGCGTGTTCAGCCGGGCCTGCAGCGAGTGGGGCCCTCTTGGCCGGCGCGTCGGTTCAATGCATGCGCTATGAGAGGTCGCATCCGTGTCAGAGCAATCACTCCCTCCAGTCCTTTTTTGTTTGGGTATAACAAAATCTCGTTTTCCATTCACATTTTACAAGTAAAATTCGTGGAAAAACTTTGACCCAAAATACAATGGGGACTAGTAAACCAGGATGGAGGTAGTAGTTCTTTTTTTATCAAAGAAGGGTTTCCCGCTTCCGATTTTCATTATTGAAAACCAACATCTAAACCATAGTATTTGCCCTAGAACTACCAGGTTCAACATCTCGCAATATAAACCCATACAACCATACACCAAGGAGGTAGTAGTTATGAATTCCATTTTCGCTCCATACCAATCGCTCTAGAAACTACTTAAGTACTTATAACGCGCCCTTGAAAATTGGAACTCTTACCCCGCTAAAAATGATATTTTAAACATGACTACTTGATTTGTGGCAACTGGCGAGCCACCGCCTCCAGGTCGTTCACCTGTGGTCCAGACCATCAACTCCTACGGATCAAATTATCACGCGAGCTGACTATTCCTACAAAGGCGCGCTCCACCACGTACCCGGTACCCGCGCATGCAGCAATCGTGCACCTAGGGTTTTAGGGTTTATTTGTTAATGGTGCATTTACGTAACTCTCATGTGTGTGAGACAGCGAGAGACCGACTGCGTGCGTGCACCTCTTCTCTTCGTATATGTACTCCACCGCTTGTCTGGTCTCTAAAAAATTATATAGTAGTAATAACTACTAGCAATGTGCCAATGCATTGCCACACGATCAAAGTAGATTACTACATATTCACCAATTTGATAGAAAAAAGAGTCTAGTTTTGAAATACGTGTATCACTAAAAATGTCTTATGTTTCACTCAGAATATATTCCTTTGGCGGTTTTGATGAGATAAGGGAGGAACGTTGTTGGTTTCAAGATTCAAGAAGTGGTATATCTCTAATTTCTATTCTTACTAGCAAGATGCCCATGTGTTGCATGGAACATCAAGATCTTGTGGGAGAAAAGGATGAACGAGGGAAGGCTTTGTCTGCAAATGTGGAGAGGAGTGTGGGTAAATTTCCATAGTTTCCTTCCTATCTGTTAGATATAGATCGGACGGCCTATATTGCAGGATGGCGGGCACACCATCATCACCAACTATGCTTTTTATAAGAGTAGAGATAAAAACAGAGTTGGTGATGATGGTGTGCCTATCATCCTGCAATATAGGTCGTCCGATTTATATCTGACGGATAGGAAGGAAACTATGGCAATTTTGCAAAAAGAAACCCACACCCCTCTCCACATTTGCAAGTAAGGCCTTCCCTCATTCATCCTTTTCTCCCACAAGATAAACTACTCATACAAATGCACCTTGATGTTTTGTGCAACGCATGGGCATCTTGCTAGTTGTTGTAAACAGCCCATGTGTGTGTGTTGTGTGTGTGAGATAGAGGGAGAGAGGAGGAGGAGGGAGTGCATGTGTGGCAAAGACACAAAGAGTGTTTGCGCGAGAGGTATCAGCTTAAAATGAGGCGATAGTGTGTGTGTGCACAATCGAGAGGGCGTGTCTCAAGAAGGGACAAAAAATCTACATAGATACAAGGAGCCCGAGAGAGACATGTATGCGATAGTGGAAGCACGAGTGTGCGGGTGTATAAACCTATCTGGAGGCTAGTTGATCAATGATGTGAGAGAAATACGAGTCGGGGTGCGAAAGCGAGAGTTTTGTGGATGTGTGAGAGAGGGTGTGTCTTCATGAACATCAACATTATCTTTTTCATTATCACTAGGTGAGTGTTCATTACCGGATTGAGTTTCAGCATCAGAGATAGAAGTTTCATTTTCATTATCAGGAGGTTTTTCTATTTCAGGTTCACTAGAAGTGTGCAAAGTCCTATCATTTTCCTTTTTCCTTTTCTTTCTAGAAGGACTAGGTGCACTAGTGTTAGCTCTTTGTGAATCTTATTCAATTCTTTTAGGGTGTCCCTCAGGATAAAGTGGTTCCTGAGTCATTTTACCTCCTCTAGTTGCAACTCTAATAGCAAAGTCATGCATATTATGATTCATTTCATCAAGTAATTCTCTTTGTGATTTAGCAACTTGTTCTAATTGAGTTTGAACCATAGAAGCATGTTTTCCAACACCTCTAAAATCATTTGATATTCTAAACTACAAGTCACTCAAACAAGCAATCATATCAAAATTGTATTTCAATTGTTTCATAACATTTGCATTGAAGTGATCTTGTTTTCTAATGTAGTTTTCAAACTCATAAAGGCATTGACTAGGATGCATATTGTGAGGATTATCATTTTCATTGAACTTCAATAGGAGGTAAATTTTTAACATCCTCAGCTTTAATACCATTTTCCTTAAAAGATTTCTTTGCCTCTTGCATATCTTCAGGACTGAGATATAATATACCCCTCTTCTTCGGAGTGGGTTTAGGCGGTGGTTCAGGAATAGTCCAATCATCATAATTTTTCAATATGTTATTCAATATTTCTTCAGCTTGCCCAACAGTTCTTTCCATGAAAACACAACCAACACAACTATCTAGGAAATCCCTAGAAGCATCGGTTAGTCCATTATAGAAGATATCAAGTATTTCATTTTTCTTAAGAGGATGATCAGGCAAAGCATTAAGTAACTGGCAAAGCCCCCCCCCCCCCAAGCTTGTGGGAGACTCTCTTCTTTAGTTTGCACAAAGTTAAATATTTCCTGTAAGGCAACTTGTTTCATATGAGCAAGAAAATATTTTTCAGAGAAGTAATAAGTCATATCCTGGGGACTACGCACACAACTAGGAGCAAGATTATTGTATCAAGATTTAGCATCACCCCTTAATGAGAAAGGAAATAATTTGAGAATAAAGTAATAACAAGTTTTCTCATCATGAGTAAAAAGGGTGGCTATGTCATTCAACTTAGTAAGATGTGCCACAACAGTTTTAGTTTCATAACCATGGAAAGGATCAGATTCAACCAAAGTAATTAACTCTGGGTCGACAGAGAATTCATAATCCTTATCATCAATACAGATAGGTGAAGTAGCAAACTTAGGATCACATTTCATTCTATCATTCAGAGATTTTTCTTTATACTTGCATAGTAATTTCTCTAAATCATCGCTATCATTACAAGCAAGAATATCTCTAGTTGCTTATTCACTCATAACATAACCTTCTGGTACCTTAGGCAATTCATATCTAGGAAGGCTAGTTCTAGCAGGTGTTTCAGGAGTTTCAGTTTCAAGCTCATTATCAGATTCAACAACATCATGTTGTATAACTCTAGCAATTTTTCTATCAAGAAATTCACCAAGTGGCACATCATCATTATCAAGCAAGGTACTAGCATCATCATAAGCATCATTCATAGTAGAAGTAGTATCATCAATAACTTGTGACATATCAGAATTGATAGAATGTGGTGGTCTTGCAAGTTTACTCATAACAGAAGGTGAATCTAAGGCAGAACTGGATGGCAGTTCCTTACCTCCCCTCGTCCTTGAGGGAAATATCTTAGTCTTTGGATCCTTCAGATTCTTCATAGTGATAATATGATAATAATCCCAAGTGACTCAACAAATATAGCTATGCTCCCCGGCAACGGCGCCAGAAAAAGGTCTTGATAACCCATAAGTATAGGAGATCGCAATAGTTTTTGAGGGTAGGGTATTCAACCCAAATTTATAGATTCGACACAAGGGGAGCCAAACAATATTTGAAGGTATTAGCAGCTGAGTTATCAATTCAACCACACCTGGATATTAATTATCTGTAACAATATGATCAGTAGCAAAGTAGTTTGATAGTTTTGATAGTAGTGACAGTAGCAGTGACAGTGATAGCAGTAATTTGTAGCAAGTGTAACAGTGATGGTAGCAGTAGTAACTTAGCAGAAACAATAAGAATAAATCCATAGGCATTGGATTGATAACTTGTTGGATGATATTCATCATGTGACAATTATAACCGAGGGCAATACGGCACTAGCTCCAGTTCATCGATATAATGTAGGCATGTATTCCGTAAATAGTCGTATGTGCTTTATTAAAAGAACTTGCATGACATCTTTTGTCCTACCCTCCCGTGGCAGCGGGGTCCATATTGGAAACTAAGGGATATTAAGGCCTCCTTTTAATAGAGAACTGGAACAAAGCATTAACACATAGTGAATACATGAAGTCCTCAAACTACGGTCATCACTGGGAGTGGGCCCGGTTGTTGTCACTCCGGGGTTGCCGGGTCATAACTGTAGTAGGTGACTATAACTTGCAAGATTAGATCTAAAACATGGATATAATGATGAATTCATAAACGGTTCAGATCTGAAATCATGGCACTCAGGCCCAAAGTGACAAGCATTAAGCATAGCAAAGTTATATCAACATCAATCTAAGAACATAGTGGATACTAGGGATCGGGCCCTAACAAAACTAACTCGATTACATGATGAATCTCAACCAACTCCTCACCGGCCAGTGAGCCTACGAAGGAATTACTCACTCCCGGTGGGGAGCATCATGGAATTAGCGATGGAGAAGGGTTGGTGATGACGAAGAACGAAGATCCCCCTCTCCGGAGCCCCGAACAGACTCCAGATCTGCCCTCCCGAGGAAGAACAGGGCTTGGCGGCGGCTCCGTCTTATGGATCGCGATAATTCTTTCTCCCTGATTTTTTCTGGAATAATGTGATTGTATAGTATCAGGGGGGTCATCAGCGGGGCCACTATGTGGGTACAACCCACCTGGGCGCGCCAGGAGAGGGGGCGCGCCTTGGTGGGTTGTGCCCACCCAGGGGCCCCTCTCTGGTGGGTCTTGGCTCCAGAAATTCTTATTATTGGTATAAAAAATCCTCGCAAGGTTTCGTTCCATTCCGAGAACTTTTATTTCTGTACAAAAACAACACCATGGTAGTTCTACTGAAAACAGCGTCAGTCCGGGATTAGTTTCATTCAAATCATGCAAATTAGAGTCCAAAACAAGAGGAAAAGCGTGAGAAAAAGTAGATACGTTGGAGACATATCAGGACTTGCCTCACTTGGGTAGATCTTCACAAAGTAGGCGATCTACTTGCCCTTACAAACTCCTTGGTTCAACTCCACAATCTTGACGGAGGCTCCCAAGTGACACCTAACCAATCTAGGAGACACCACTCTCCAAAAGGTAATAGATGGTGTGTTGACGATGAACTCCTTGCTCTTGTGCTTCAAATGATAGTCTCCCCAACACTCAACTCTCTCTCTCAGGTTTGGATTTGGTGGAAAGATGATTTGAGTGGAAAGCAACTTGGGGAAGGCTAGAGATCAAGATTCTTGTGGTTGGAATGGAATATCTTGGTCTCAACACATGAGTAGGTGGTTCTCTCTCAGAAAATGAATGCTGGAAGTGTAGGCACGTTCTGATTGCTCTCTCCACTAATGGAGGATGGGTGGAGGGGTAAATATAGCCTCCACACAAAATCTAACCGTTACACACAATTCACCAAATTCGGTGAGACCGAATCATGAAACTCGGTCAGACCGATTTAGTTCAAAATGTGAACATTAGGATTTCCGGTGGGACCGATATGATCAACTCGGTGGGACCGATGTGCTAGGGTTAGGGTAAAAACTCAACTCGGTTTGACCGATTACACAAACTCGGTGAGACCGATTTTTGTAATAAGCAAAACTAGGAGTTGGGCAAGCGAACTCGATGGGACCGATTGCTTATCTCGGTGAGACCAAAATAATTGCAACATGCAACAGAGAGTTTGCAAGCCCATCTCGGTGAGACTGAAATGATTAGGGTTTCTGGCAGTGGCTATGTCAAGTGAACTCGGTGGCGCCGGATAGATCAAATTGATGGGGCCGAGTTTGACTTTTGGTTTGGGACATATGTGGATATGAGAAAGTGGTTGAGGGCTTTTGGAGCATATCACTAAGCATTTTGAGCAAGCAAGCCATTAAGCAACACCCCATCCCATTTTAATAGTATTGGCTTTCCTATGGACTCAATGTGATATTGGATCACTAAAATCAAAATGTAGAGTCTTGAGCTTTTGCCAATCCTTGTCCTTAGCTTCTTGAAGGGGTTCCACATCCTCTTGTCCAAGCCACTCCACTGTTGAACTTATCCAAAATATACTAGGTAAAGGTATTAGTCCAACAAGAGATATGTTGACATTACTTACCAAAATCACTCAGGGAGCACTTGTGCTTTTAGTTAGCTTACCGTAATGATCGTTGAATTTATTGCTATTGCTTTCTTCATGTCAAATACTTATTCCTTCAACTATGAGATTATGCAACTCCCAGATACCGGAGGAATGCCTTGTGTGCTATCAAACGTCACAACGCAACTGGGTGATTATAAATATGCTCTACAGGTATCTCTGAAGGTGTTTGTTGAGTTGGCATAGATCGAGATTAGGATTTGTCACTCCGAGTATCGAAGAGGTATCTCTGGGCCCTCTCGATAATACACATCATAAGCTTGCAAGAAAACGACTAAGGAGTTGGTCACAAGGTGATGTATTACGGACAAGTAAAGAGACTTGCCGGTAACGAGATTGAACTAGGTATGAAGATATCGACGATTGAATCTCGGGCAAGTAACATACCGATAGACAAAGGAAATTACGTATGTTGTCATAATGGTTCGACTGATAAAGATCTCTGTAGAATATGTAGGAGTCAATATGGGCATCCAGGTTCCGCTATTGGTTATTTACCAAAGAGGTGTCTCGGTCATGTCTACATAGTTCTCGAACCCGTAGGGTCCGCACGCTTAACGTTCGTTGACGATGTAGTATTGTATGAGTTACGTGATTTGGTGAACGAATGTTGTTCGGAGTCCCAGATGAGATCACGGACATGACGAGGAGTCTCGAAATGGTCTAGAGGTAAAGATTGATATATAGGACGATGGTATTCGGACACCGGAAGTGTTTCAGAGGGTACCGAGTACTTATCGGGTCTGCGGAAAGGAGTTTCGGGCACCACCGGCAAAGATATGCGCCTTCTGGGCCAAGAGAGGGAACACACCAGCTCACAAGGAGCTGGTGCGCCCCTATACAGGCCAGCCCTATGAGGAGGAGAAGGAAAGAGGGGAGGGAAAGGAAAGTGTGGAGTAGGACCCCCCCCTTCCTTCCCTCCCCCCCCCCTCTTTCCTTCCACATTCTTCTTACAAGGAATGGGGGCGCAGGGCAAGGAAGCAGCCCTTGGGCTGCCGCCAGGTCTCTTGGGGCGCCCTAGGGGCTGCCTCCTCCCCTCCCACCTATATATACATGGGTAGGGGGTGCCACACAAAGCTAGAACATTGTCTTAGCCTTGTGCGGCGGCCCCGTCCATAGTTTACTCCCTCGGTCATATTTTCATAGTGCTTAGGTGAAGCCCTGCGGAGATTACATCACCATCACCGTCACCACGCCCTCGTGCTGCCGGAACTCATCTACCACCTCGCCGTCTTGGTGGATCAAGAAGGCGGAGGACGTCAACGAGTTGAACATGTGCAGAACACGGAGGTGTCGTAAGTTCGGTACTAGATCGGTTGGAGCGCGAAGAAAGTTCGACTACATCAACCGCGTTGTGAAACGCTTCCGCTTACGGTCTACGAGGGTATGTAGACACACTCTCCCCCTCATTGTTATGCATCTCCATGGATAGATCATTGCGTGTGCATAGAAATTTTTTGTTTTCCATGCAACATTTCCCAACATGATCCACATGACTTTTGTCTCGAATTTCAGCTATGAGTTTGATAACATTCGTAGTGGCAACACTACATCAAATAATATTTAGTTTTCTCTTGAAGAGTGTGTATGTGTGGTAATAATTGGGTACATTTCGCAAGTGCTCGAAAGATACAACATATTGGTCCATAGTATTCAAACTTAAGCCGCAACAATAACCCATGCATGTATCATTTCTTTGGCACAATCTCGTCACTTGACAACAAAAGTTTTAGCAAGCAATGACTGGAAGAAAGTGCTTTAGAGCCTTGATGAAGAGACACCCATGCGCTTTAGTGAGTTACTATAGTATCATGTTGTCTTTAAATACCTTTCACTCCCGTAATTCGTGTTTTCATTTCTCAAGAAAGAAAATCTTTTTCGCGCGTTCCCCGACAAGCACGTGTTAACTAGAGTAAATAGAGTAAGAGTTACACTATTTTTTTTCTAGTTGAGCAAGAGCTTTGTGTTGATTATCTTTGCTTCACTAACACTTGCATAATAACCATGCCATCGCTACAATTATACTAAGTTTTAACGTACAAGAAGCGGAGGGCTATCTAGGCATACCAATCGTAAATAAACTAAAACCTTCTTGTTATTTCAAGGACGATTAAGGTTTAATCCTGGGGAGTTGATGAGTGTTTTTTACGCTCATCACACCGTAGTTTAAACCAGTTTTTTTCACAAATTCCGAGATATTTCCTCCAATATTGGCACTACGACTAACAAATGCAACATATTGTGAAATCCTCTCTTTATTGTTTTCACGGAAAAAGGCTATATGTGGTGTCAATCATATACAAGGAAAGAAGCAAAATGGAGATAGAAAAAAATCAAGTGGGAGGCGCACCAGGACCAACAGAGCGCAAGGCGGCGTCTGGTATGAGCACACACCCCCATACCATCGCTTATACCAAGTTCGCACGACACCGTGGCATCCACCCCAACAACTTTTATAAAGGGATCTTGTTGACACCAGATTTTGGCATGGTCACGAATCCAGGTTCGTATGCAAAAGTTAGAGGCAGCACTTCGCGGGCCGGCCCTGAGTGAGAAAGTATTTGGCCTTTGCCGGCTGAATGAAACCTTGCCGGGGTAAAACCTTTCCGATGTGAGGGCTTGCCGGCGTGGAAAGCTTGCCGGCGGAGAAGCTTGCCGGCGTGGAAAGCTTGCCGGCGGAGAAGCTTGCCGGTGTGAAATCTTGCCGAAGGAGAAACCTTGCCGAGGAGGAACTCTTGCCGGGGTAGAAACCTTGCCGAGCTAGGGAGGAACCCTTGCCGGTGTAAAAACCTTGCCGGGGTGAAACCTTGTCGCTGCGGAAAGTTTACCCGGGTGGAAGGCCTGCCGAGGTGGAGGTTGTGATAGTCAAGCCGACGAGAAGTTGAAGATGGGCTCAGAAGCTAATTCAGATGATCTTGGATGGAGAAATGTCCTACACGGAAGTTGTGCATCTCGTCGAAATGATCGATTTTGATATAAAGATCGTCTCAATCCGAGGTCGTATGCAAAAGTTAGAGCCTGCTTTTGAGCTCGTTTCCATCCGAGGTTGTTTGTCACCATGAAAAGGACCCTCAAAGTACAGCCAGTTTAAACCGAGCAGTTTTGGAAAGTTCGGATAAATTCAGTCCGAATTTGACTAGAGTTTTGAACGTGAATTGATGTAATTTTCTTGTAAGGAAAGCCTAGATAAATCCTTTGCTTGTACGAGAAGTCCAGCCGCCTCTTATATATGTTGGGGGTGATGGCCGATTGAAACAGCACACAATCGAACAAATCAATATACTACTTTTTCATCTACGTTTTATCTCTCCATCGTTTTTCTTTCTTGTTCTTCACTATTCTTCGTGTTTGAGAGCTGCGAATTCCGAGGCTCTAGGGGCGAGCGAATCGACCTAGGGCAGCCCATAGCTGCTGCACTCCCTGACGGGGTCCCTCCCGGGGGTGTGGGGTTTTCAGGTCTGCAAAAGTGCCTGTCGACTGTCTTGCGTATCGCGCTGTCAGTCGGGTCTCCTTCGACGTGAGTTGCGGTGCATCACCCCCGGCGTCGAGGGTACACGTGACGTGTTCGTGTGTCAACACACTTTTTGGTGACTCCGCTCGGGAAAAGATTAATCATCATCATCCACCTTGTCCGATCTTCCCAAGCCATCTGAGGTAGACGCTGATAACATCATTAAGCCCAGTCTTGATGAGATATCGGCCGATCATCGCCAAGTCTATGAGGAGTACAAGAAGGCGCGCGAGGAGAAGGAATTGCAGGAGTTCCTCGCAAAGTTCAAGAAGGATCGCCAAGGCAACATCATTCCGATTGAAGAAATCAAGTTCCCTCCTCTTCAAGCCGAGCAGGTTAAACCCTTTATAAGTACTGCCTTTTCTCCTGAGCAGTGGGCTGAGATTGAAAGTCGTATTGCTGATGGTAACAATCTAGTCTACCAAACTTTCATAGAAAATACTAATGCTCAGAAGAATACATCTCAATCGTCTAGTGGTAATGATGGTGTAGCTGCTAGTGTGCAAAACCCTAATCTGGCTTTACCTATTGCATTGGCGCCTCCCGTGCCGATGGCTTATTATCCTACCCAAACAAATCAGATTGTGACTGCACCCATCAACCCTATTATGAGCATGCCAGGTTCGGTGGCAACGCCGAACCAAATCATACCTACAGCTACAACCACTCGGCCATTACCGAACTATAGTTCGGCATACATGCCACAGTTCATACCTACTGCTAGTAGTCCTACTCCTCCTATGCCGCTGCCACAAGTTGCATCGTCCACTGTGGATGATGGTCTAGCTAATCTTAGAGAGGAGATGGCTAAGATGCTTCGAGAGAATTTTGGAGTTGAGTTACCTCGGAATCGGATTTACCAAAAGCCGTACCCCGAGTACTTTGATGCCATCCAGTGCCCTCCGGGATATAAGATTCCAGATTTTGTTAAGTTCAATGGTGAGGGCACAAAAACCACATGGGAGCATGTTAGTCAATATTTAGCACAATTGGGTGAGGCGGGCTTATTGAATGAATTGAAAGTGCGTTTGTTTCCTTTATCATTAACTGGTACCGCATTTTCATGGTTTTCTTCTTTACCACATGGTTCCATTCGGGTTTGGTCACAGCTAGACCAGAAGTTTCATGATCACTTTTATAGCAGCGACAATGAACTCAAATTGTCACATCTAACATTTGTTAAACAGAAGCATGATGAATCGGTCTCCGATTACGTCAAGAGATTCAGAGAAACAAAAAACCGGTGTTTTAGTTTGGTGATAACCGAGAGGGACTTGGCGGACCTAGTGCTGAGTGGTTTGAGAACTCCCATTAGAGAAAATCTAGAAGGCTATGAGTTCTTAAATATCAACCAAGTCTTACAAAGGGCTTTGGCTCAGGAAAGCCGAAGCAAAGACCTCAAAGAAGTGCATAGATACAAAGCTGATCGTCCAAAGATGAATATGGTGGAATATGATAGTGATCACTCGGACAATGAGGGTGATGTTTTTTCTATTGAATTTGTTTGGCCATCTAAGGCTAAACCCTTTACTTGTAATGATCTGAAACCGATTCATAAGAATCGTGATGAAGAGATGAAGTTTACTTTTAACATTGCTAAGTGTGATAGAATATTTGATGCTTTGCTGCAGGCTAAGATTATTAGAATATCTCATACTTTACCGCCGTTTGAAGAGCTGAAACGGCGCGCTTATTACAAGTATCATAATTCTTTTTCTCATGCTACTAATGATTGCAATGTTTTTCGACGACAGATACAATCGGCCATTAATGACGGACGATTGAACTTTTCTGAGATGCAAGTTGATAAACAACCTTTTCCAATGAATACCATGGATTTGGAGGGAAAGAAGCTACTCATTCGGCCGGAGGTAGCCGAATCTGCTAATAAAACTAATGTCATTATTGGTGAGCCCAGGAAAGACAAGGAGGGCAGCAAGGTCTTGAGGAGACATGTTGTGCTTGACAAGCAACCCGGTGGCAAGGAGATAATCAAAATCACCATCAAGAATCCTACACTCGGGGGGCAACCGCAAGCGCAAGAAAATACTCGTGTTAAATTTGTCAAGCCCAAAAGTCCAGAAGTTGGCAAGTGGAAGACGAATGAAGCTAAAGTGCAGCGCAAGAAAATCAAGCCAACTTTTGATATGTTGTTGTCCAAGTATGCCAATCATGCAGCCGGTTCTAGCTCTAACCGGTCACCAAATTTGAAGCGCTCAAGGTCACCTCCTCGGGAAGAATTTCAGCATCATGCAAGGTCATATGGGTCGTGGGCGCCGGGACCATGGGTACCACCTCTCCCCTATGTACCATATTACATGGGAGACTTCAATGGAGGATGGTGGCAGCCCCCAATGGCCCCTTATGTTTTTCATCTAGGTTGGGCAGAATAAAGGAGGCCCGTTCATGAGAGACTTTCTTATCCCACACGAGGTCGTTTGAACAATAGTGTCAATCGGCCAGTGCAAGATAATCAAAAAAGGGTCGGCAAACAAGAATGGCGTGTTAAGTCACCAAGTGCTGCAACACTCGAGTCAAGCAAAGGCAAGGAAAAAACCGATGCCGACTCACTCATCTTGGGCACCGAAACATTCACCATACAACAGCCGATTATGCATAGTAATCCGACTGAGCTGATACTTGCTATCGCGCCAAAGCACTCGGCTAATGGCCTTGAAGGAAACACCAGCCAAGTAAAGATGAGAGATCCTAAATACACTCAGCCAAAGTGGTGTCCTCCAGGGCTGACAAAAACACAAAAGAGGAAATTACAGAGGTTAAGGAGTCAAGAGATGATAGAACAAGAAGCCGAGAAGCAAAGGGATAAGTTGTTCAATGACACTCGGCCCATGGTGCCTACAAAACAAGTGTGGAGGCCTAAGAAAATACAAGATGCAGTTGCTTCTACACCTATCACAGCAGCACCTGCGCCACCAGAGGAGGACGATGCGACAGCTATTACATCGTCTGCGACACTTCTTACTTCTCCTTCACTTGGACAAATTTCAAAATCGGTGGATGCACTTGAAGAAGAGGATGATATGTTGGACTATGAGTCTACGCCGGTTCATGAAGGTATGGATATCAATATGGTATATTACTTACCTGCTGAGTTTTATGCTGTCAATGAGGAAGGGGAGGTGGCTCAGCTGGATTTTGGCCCTAAAAATGCAATATTCGAGAAGCCAAAAGACCCAGTAACGCATCTGAAACCGTTGTATCTCAGAGGTCATATCAATGGATCACCGCTCACTCGGATGCTTGTTGATGGTGGTGCTGTGGTGAATCTTATGCCGTATTCAGTCTTCAAAAAATTGGGGCTGCATGATGAAGAGTTGATAAAGACCAATATGGTGCTCAATGGATTTGAAGGCAAAGAGAAAACTGAAGCCAAAGGTGTGATGTATGTGGAGCTCACGGTGGGAAATAAAACTTTGGCTACCGCATTCTTTGTCGCTGAAGTGCAAGGTGACTACAATGTCATACTAGGACGTGATTGGGTTCATGCAAACCAGTGCGTGCCATCCACTATGCACCAGTTTTTGATCCAGTGGGTTGATGGTGAAGTGGAAGTCATTCACGCGGATAACTCGGCCTGTGTTGCTTTGGCCGAGGCATTGGTGGATTGGCAACACCCAAATGATACTTGCTTGGCGGGACGTGACTTGTCAGAATTCGATTTTCTCAGCGCAACCAAGAATGGTTTCGTGCCCGTCTCTTTAAAGCCGACTGAATGCAATCGGCTCCAAGGTATGATATGTTTAAATGGATCCTAACTCAGAGTGGTTACAAAAGCGACTTGTAGAATATCGGTCCAATGAGAACGATATGTATGAGTCCATAGAAGAGTTAGATGATATGGATAAATTAGGACAAGGTTTTACATCGGCCGATCCATTAGAAGAGATAGATATAGGAGATGGTTCAACTCCTAGGCCGACATTTGTAAATGCAAATTTGAGAGCCGATCATAAAGCTAAGTTGATCGAGCTGTTGAAAGAATATGTATGTTGCTTTGCGTGGGAATATCATGAGATGCCAGGTTTAAGCCGAGAGCTAGTGGAGCATCGGTTACCTATAAAGGCTGGTTTTAGACCATATAAACAATCGGCCAGAAAGTTTAATCCAAAAACATATGACCGGATCAAGGAAGAGATTGGTCGTTTGCTTAAAGCTAATTTTATTAGACCTTGCAGGTATGCCGAGTGGATTTCTAACATTGTCCCAGTGGAAAAGAAAGGATCCGGCAAGTTGAGGGTGTGCATTGACTTCAGAGATCTAAATAGGGCTACACCCAAAGATGAGTATCCCATGCCAATAGCCGATATGCTTATTAATGATGCTTCTGGACATAAAGTTATTAGCTTTCTAGATGGTAATGCCGGATACAATCAAATTTTTATGGCCGAAGAGGACATGTCCAAGACAACTTTTCGTTGCCCTGGTTTTCTTGGTTTATTCGAATGGACAGCGATGACATTCGGATTAAAAAATGCTGGCGCCACATATCAAAGGGCTATGAATTTGATTTTTCATGATTTACTCGGTGTCATACTTGAAGTCTATATTGATGATATTATTGTCAAATCGGATGCTTTTGAATCTCACTTGGCCGATTTGCGTTTAGCTTTTGAAAGAATGAAAAACTATGGACTAAAGATGAATCCTTTGAAGTGTGCATTCGGTGTGTCAGCTGGTAAGTTTTTGGGCTTCATTATCCATGAAGATGGCATAGAGATTGATCCCAAAACGATAGAGGCCATATAGAAAGTGGAAGCTCCAACATGCAAGAGAGATATGCAAAAGTTCCTTGGCAAGGTCAATTACTTGAGGAGGTTCATAGCTAATTTGTCAGGGAAGGTTGATGCGTTTACTCCTATCCTTTGGTTAAAGAATGATGTTGATTTCACTTGGGGGGGCAAAACGGCAAGAAGCATTTGATATGATCAGGAATTATTTGTGCACTCCTCCGGTGATGAAAGCACCCAAGCATAGGGAACCCTTCAGGCTTTACATTGCAGCAGAGGAAGGAGTTATTGGTGCTGTTTTGACTCAAGAAACCGAAATAAAAGAGCATGCTATTACATATTTGAGCAGGCGCTTATTGGACGCCGAGACAAGGTATACATTTATTGAAAAATTATGTCTATGCTTATATTATGCTTGCACAAAATTTAGACATTATTTAGTACCGAGTGCTTGCATAGTAGCTTGTCAGACCGATGTCATTAAATACATGTTGCATAGGCCAATTCTTAGTGGTAGAATTGGCAAGTGGGCTTATGCTTTGATTGAATATGATTTGGTGTATGAATCTCTAAAATCAATGAAAGGTCAAATTGTTGCTAATTTCATTGTTGAACATCGGATTAATGACAAGCATGATATTGATATGAACCTTGTTTCAGTAGTACCATGGAGATTATACTTTGATGGTTCAGTTTGTAGCAATGGCCAAGGTGTTGGTATTGTTTATATATCTCCTCATGGTGCTGTTTTTGAAGCCTCGTGTCGCCTAGAATATTTTTGCACAAACAATCAAGCCGAATATGAAGCATTGTTATTTGGCCTAGAGATGTTACTTGCTATAGGTGTTACACATATTGAGGCTTACGGTGATTCGTTACTAGTAGTGCAGCAAGTATCCAAAGTCTTTCAGTGTTTGGACGAATCACTTAATGTTTATCTTGATAAATGTCTAGATATAATTTTTACATTGGATTGTTTTAGCATTACTCATATATCTAGGCATGACAATTGGAGAGCAAATGAGTTGGCACAACAAGCATCCGGCTATCATGTTGATCATGGCATGTTTCATATTTCTCAAAGACAGATGTCTTGTCTTGCCAATTTAGGAGAGGCCGAACCAGAACCCACTGATTCGGCCCTTAACAAAAAATCTAGTGCAAGTGACAATACCGACTGGAGGAAGCCCATTGTTGATTACTTGTGCAATCCGAGTGAAAGGGTGGACAGGTCTGTTCGGCGTATGGCTTTCAAGTATATAGTGAGAGATGACGGTCTTTATCGCCGAACAGTCGATGATGTTCTTCTAAAGTGCTTGGACGAGGACCAGGCAAGAGTTGCTATGGGAGAGGTACATGAGGGCATTTGTGGCACTCATCAGTCGGCTCCCAAGATGAAATGGTTATTGCGACGTGTTGGGTTTTATTGGCCGACTATGATTAATGATTGCTTCAGATATTATAAGGGGTGTGAAGCTTGTCAAAATTTTGGTGATATTCAATTGGCTCCTGCTGCTATGTTACATCCTATTATCAAGCCGTGGCCTTTCAGAGGTTGGGGTTTAGACTTCATTGGACAAATCCATCCATCTTCCTCAAAAGGGCATCGGTTCGTATTAGTGGCAACTGATTATTTCACTAAATGGTCTGAAGCAGTACCTCTCAAGAACATGACACATACGGAGGTAATTTAATTCATAACTGAGCACATTATTCATAGATTCGGTATTCCTCAAACATTAACTACAGATCAAGGTTCATCTTTTATGTCACACCAAGTCAGAGAGTTTGCCGAATCTTATAATATAAAGTTGCTCAATTCCTCTCTGTATTATGCCCAAGCTAATGGACAAGCCGAGTCTAGCAATAAAATTTTAATCAAGCTCATCAGAAGAAGATTGAGGATAATCCGAGGAGATGGCATGAGTTGTTGTCTGAAGCTTTGTGGGCACATAGAATTTCAAGGCATGGTGCTACAAAGGTGACTCCATATGAGCTAGTATATGGTCAAGAGGCTGTTTTACCGGTGGAAGTAAATTTGAATGCTTTGAGAATAGCCAAACAAAATGATTTATCGGTAGTAGACTTTTATAACTTGATGGTGGACAATATTGATGAGGTTGCTGATAAACGTTTGGCTGCTTTGAAGGCCATAGAGAAGGACAAGTTGAGGGTAGCAAGGGCTTACAATAAGAAAGTTAAGTTGAAGAATTTTCAAATTGGCGATCTCGTCTGGAAAGTAACTCTTCCGATTGGTTCGAGAGACAGAAAATTCGGGAAGTGGTCTCCAAGTTGGGAAGGTCCTTTTAGAATTGCAAGAATAGTTCCCAGAAACTCTTATTTGGTGGAATCCGTACAAGGGGCACTGTTACCTCGAGCTCTCAATGGCAAGTACTTGAAGAAATACCACCCAAGTGTGTGGCAAGAAGCCTAAGTGGGCAATGGCCAATATATGATTATCGCCCTTAGCACAAACATGGCCGATACCTGACTATCGTACTGAGGAAAATAAATGGCCGATGGAGTGTTGACATCGTCCTTAGAACAAACACAATACAAGTTATTTTTCGGCACACAAGCTTTGCCGAAAAACAGGGGGGCATGTGTTGACACCAGATTTTGGCATGGTCACGAATCCGGGTTCGTATGCAAAAGTTAGAGGCAGCACTTCGCAGGCCGGCCCTGAGTGAGAAAGTATTTGGCCTTTGCCGGCTGAATGAAACCTTGCCGGGGTAAAACCTTGCCGATGTGAGGGCTTGCCGGTGTGGAAAGCTTGCCGACGGAGAAGCTTGCCGGCGTGGAAAGCTTGCCGGTGGAGAAGCTTGCCGATGTGAAATCTTGCCGAGGGAGAAACCTTGCCGAGGAGGAACTCTTGCCGGGGTAGAAACCTTGCCGAGCTAGGAAGGAACCCTTGCCGGTGTAAAAACCTTGCCAGGGTGAAACCTTGTCGGTGCAGAAAGTTTACCCGGGTGGAAGGCCTGCCGAGGTGGAGGTTGTGATAGTCAAGCCGATGAGAAGTTGAATATGGGCTCAGAAGCTAATTCAGATGATCTTGTATGGAGAAATGTCCTACACGGAAGTTGTGCATCTCGTCGAAACGATCAATTTTGATATAAAGATCGTCTCAATCCGAGGTCGTATGCAAAAGTTAGAGCCCGCTTTTGAGCTCGTTTCCATCCGAGGTTGTTTGTCACCATGAAAAGGACCCTCAAAGTACAGCCAGTTTAAACCGAGCAGTTTTGGAAAGTTCGGATAAATTCAGTCCGAATTTGACTAGGGTTTTGAACGTGAATTGATGTAATTTTCTTGTAAGGAAAGCCTAGATAAATCCTTTGCTTGTATGGGAAGTCCAGCCGCCTCTTATATATGTTGGGGATGACGGCTGATTGAAACAGCACACAATCGAACAAATCAATATACTACTTTTTCATCTACGTTTTATCTCTCCACCGTTTTTCTTTCTCGTTCTTCGCTGTTCTTCGTGTTTGAGAGCTGCGAATTTCGAGGCTCTAGGGGTGAGCGAATCGACCTAGGGCAGCCCATAGCCGCCGCACTCCTTGGCGGGGTCCCTCCCGGGGGTGTGGGGTTTTCGGGTCTGCAAAAGCGCCTGTCGACTGTCTTGCGTATCGCATTGTCGGTCGGGTCTCCTTCGACGTGAGCTGCGGTGCATCACCCCCGGCATCGAGGGTACACGTGACGTGTTCGTGTGTCAACAGATCTGTATCAGATTCGCAAAGAGCAGACGCCAGAACCTCCATCCTTGCATCAGAAGCCATTCACAAACCCTAGGCCACCATTTCACACCCCATCTTCATAGCCACCACCATCTTCACCATCGCAGCAATCCACCTCCAAGTTATCCACCTTAATAAGCTTTCATGTTGATATCTTTAATGATTTATTCATGTGATTCGATCGCTATGTGTGAGTAATTTGGTAAGGCAATGGGTTGAGGCATAGCCTTGCAACCCGATGTGTTTGTATGAGGGGTCAATGGAATGACTTTGAATGAACATCATGTATGTGTGAAAAAAAATTGTATTGTAGTTGTCTCTTGCCTCTCTCTCATTCTTTGCCCTTGCAGGTACCCAAGATCATGGAGTTTGAGCCAAGAGGAGGTCAGGAGCAAGGAGGACGTGGAATGCTATTCTAAACATCAGTGACATAAAGGTTTAGTATGATAGCATGAAGCCAATCCTTGGGGATACATGAGGTGTGGTCATTAAACACCCAATGCTTTTGTCTGGTTTTATTTTAATTACCGAGGTAATGCCGCTTGACGGATAGGGCATATGGTTGGACAACTGACTCTTGATGCCGGGCTCATTCCATTCAAGACATAATTTGGACACTGTTGGGAAACATAGTAGAAAACAAAAAAATCGCACCTACACTACGCTCACCCAAGATCAATATGAAGATGCATAACGGGTTGGGATCATGGTCGTTACTGTCAGCGAGTTGCAGCGGAAGAAGATCGTGTCGGTGTAGACATACTTGGAGTCCCTCTAAATGTCGATGAACAATCCTTCGAACCGCCCATGAATAGTCTCTCGAGCTGAAGACCGAAAGCACGACCTCTCTACTTGGTTGCAAGCGTGCAACCTTCACGATTCGACAGCACTACCTCGTCCAGAGCTAATCATCATTGGAGAATTAGAGGGAGGAGATTAGAACCACACTGGGTTTCTAATTATGAAGATTAGAGGAACTAGGTCTAGTTCTAATTAGATCAACTAGGATCAGCTAGAACTAGAACTAGATGGGACTATACGAGGCTCCAAAAGTTATGTCTTCTATAGAGCAAAAAACCCTAGTATATATAGGTTGGGAGGAGAGGGAGGGCGGCCACAAGGGGGAAGGTTTCCCTTCCCCTTCACGCTGGCCAAGGAGGGGGAAACCCCCTCCAATTCGGCCTCCCCTCATCTCTTTCCATGGGAAAGGGGGCGCCACCCATATTGGCCCCTTGCGGCCCAATATGCCTTCCACCGTTTGGCCTTTTAAGGCTTGTTGATATTAAATTAAATATAAACGCCCTCTAACAATTACTAGATCATATTATATATAATTTAACAGCCTGGGAACACTTACCAACTATATATTAATTATCGACAATACCCAATATTACCCGATACCCTCCAAAACCCTTCTGGTGACCCCTAAACGCTTCAAGATCCTATCGAAACTATTTTGAATATTTATGAAATAATTTCACAAATATATTCTCATAACTACCATCCTACTAATACTCAGCATATCATGATTGCCTTAAGCTTGTGACACGTAGGTTCAGTAACTCATAGACATGAACAAAACCCCTTCGTTCAATGAGCGATAGCGGAACCGTGGACGTCCATATCGATCCCTATGAGCACACGAATGATATTCGAGTGAGCCTTTGGTTATCATGTGATGTTCCCTTTGCTTCGTGATACTTCACAAAACCATCGGTATCTTCATGAGTCATCACATGCTCACTATACCGCTATCCTCGTTACCTGTTTTGTTCTTCTTCCTTGTTGTCGTGTTTCGGCATCCCCGTGACGTAGTCACCTGTGTTTGCCCAGACAATGATGGATGACATCACGCCGAGAGGGCCCTAAGAATATATCTCCACCATTGGAGGAGCAGATACCACTCTCGAGCTATCTAGTCCCTTGTTAAACTTTCCGATGAACCTGTAAGTTATCTTTATGATCGCCATGTTATAGGAGACGTTTGAGCAACCCCAAAGTCCACCATATGATAAGAAGTGACTACGATACTCTCATGGTCTAGGGAGCAAAAATCACATGTTAACACTCCATGTTATTAAAATTGATTATAGACGATATTATCTCAATTCATAACAAACAAGTTTGGGTCGACTCAATATGATTGTTCTTCCAACGCCATAATCTCAATGTTGTTTTATGACTACCGTTACACTTAATGATATCCTAAGATCTAGAAAACATGATAACCAACAACACTTGAGCTAGTCTTAGAGGCAAGACTATGAATCTTTGTTTTATCTGTTTATCATTTCACACGTGCATATGAGTTTTTTACGGAATCGCATATTCCAGGATCATAACAGTTATAGCATGAAATATAAACATTTAATCATGAATATGGAAATATAATAATACAATATTATTGCCTCCAGGGCATAGTCTCAACAGACACATCCCCCGCTTTGAGTTGTCATAAGCTCATCTTAACGGGTGTCTTCCATAAGACAAATTAGGATCATAACGGTTATAGCATGAAATATAAACACTTAATTATGAATATCAAAATATAATAATACAATATTACTGTCTCTAGGGCGGATTTCTAGCAGACACATCCCCCGATTTGAGTCGTGATAAGCACATTTTAATGGGTGTCTTCCAGAAAACAAATTAAGATCATGATGATTCCGATCACAAACATATGGTTGTAAGAATCAAGTCCTCATACCCATGCCTGTTTTTATTATAAGTGTTAAGGTAACAACAGTGATTATGATCCGGTCTAAAAATTGGAAATTAATACTCTCACAAAAGTTTGGTAGAAACCCTTGCCACAAGTGCACGTCTTCTCGTGGGTTCGATAACTTAGGGTCACTCCTTGAGGAAAGAGGTTGGGAACATTTCTGCTATATGTTACCAGATCACCAAAAGGACTCATCAATTTCATTGTGGTGAAGCTTCGTGGTGGGGTTGGGAGCTGAGGGAGTCCTGGATTAGGGGGTCTCCGGACAATCGGACTATATCCTTTGGTTGGACTGTTGGACTATGAAGACACAAGATTGAAGACTTCCTCCCGTGTCTGGATGGGACTCTACTTGGCGTGGAAGGCAATCTAGGCAATACGGATATGTATATCTCCTCCTTTGTAACCGACCTTGTGTAACCCTAGCCCCCTCCGGTGTCTATATAAACCGGAGGGTTTTAGTCCATAGGACAACAGATAATCATACCATAGGCTAGCTTCTAGGGTTTAGCCTCTCTGATCTCGTGGTAGATCAACTCTTGTACTACTCATATTATCAAGAATAATCAAGCAGGACGTAGGGTTTTACCTCCATCAAGAGGGCCCGAACCTGGGTAAAACATCGTGTACCCTGCCTCCTGTTACCATCCGCCTTAGACGCACAGTTCAGGACCCCCTACCCGAGATCCGCCGGTTTTGACACCGACATTGGTGCTTTCATTGAGAGTTCCTCTGTGTCGTCATCATTAGGCTTGATGGCTCCTTCAATCATTGATAGCAATGCAGTTCATGGTGAGACTTTTCTCCCCGGATAGATCTTTGTGTTCGGCGGCTTCGCACTACGGGCCAACTCGCTTGGCCATCTGGAGCAGATTGAGAGTTACGCCCCTGGCCACCAGGTCAGGTTTGGAAGCTTAAACTACACGGCCGACATCCATGGAGACTTGATCTTCGACGGATTCGAGCCCTTGCTTAGTGCACCACACGGTCACGATGAGCATGATTTAGCTCTGCCATCGGACAGTGTCCAGGAGATCGCGCCGGCAACCGCTCCGACCCTCAATTCGGGGCCAGTTGCGCCATCCATGGACGGGTGGATAGACCCTGCCACGGAGGCAACACTCTCATTGGCGATCGAGCCGAGTATCGACCTTACCCTTCACGGGAGCCGTGATGCCGAACTACCGGATTCCTCCCCGGCCACGGACTCCGAACCGCCTGTGCCCGTGCCTATCGAATCCGACTGGGCGCCGATCATGGAGTTTACCTCTGCGGATATTTTTCAGCACTTGCCCTTCGGCAACATACTGAACTCATTAAGGTCTCTCTCCTTGTCAGGAGAGTCCTAGCCGAACTATGTCCGGCAGGATTGGGATGCGGATGACGAAGAAATTCGCCGCCCACCCACCACCCACTTAGTAGCCACCGTCGACGACTTAACCGACATGCTCGACTTCGACTCCAAAGACATCGACGGTATGGACGACGATGCGGGAGACGAAGAGGAACCACTGCCCACAGGGCACTGGACAACCACCTCATCATATGATATATACATGGTGGACACACCCAAAGAAGGCAATGGTGACGACACAGCGGAGGATGACCCCTCCAAGAAGCAACCCAAGCGCCGATGTCAGCGGCGCCGCTCTAAGTTTCGCCAAAGCAAAAGCGTGACACCGGCACAGGAGATAATAGCACTCCGGACAGTGCCGAAGACGACAACAATCCCCTCCAGCAAGATTTAGAGCAAAAGGATGGAGAAGCCAGCCCTCCCGAGAGAGCGGCAGATGGAGAGGCGGAGGATGATAAGTACATGCCTCCCTCCGAAGACGAGGCAAGCCTCGACGATGACGAATTCGTCATGCCCGAGGATCCCGTCGAACAAGAGCGCTTCAAGCGCCGGCTTATAGCCACGGCAAATAGCCTTAAGAAAAAGCAACAATAGCTTCAAGTTGATCAAGATTTGCTAGCTGACAGATGGACCGAAGTCCTTGCCGCCGAGGAATATAAACTCGAGCGCCCCTCCAAGTGTTACCCAAAGTGCAGGTTGCTACCCTGACTGGAGGAGGAAGCACCAAACCCTACATCTCCAGTGTATGACGCGGCTGATCGGCCACCTCGTGGCTGCGACAGAGAGGCATTTCAGCCAAAAGCTCAGCCCGCACCCCGACGTCACTCAAATAAAAATGTCAGGACATGGGGAAATACGCCAGACTTACGCGACGTATTGGAGGACAAAGCAAAATACGCAAGATCGATCTAAGGATCGCGAGGGCGCGCCACTATGTGAGACGATAACCGTCACGCCGGATACAGTAAAAGTAAGTCCGTATGGGCCGAACACAGCGGACAAGACTCATTTGAGCTGCATCGCGATATAGCCCAGTACAGAGGCGCTGCACACCCCCTATGCTTCACAGACGAAGTAATGGATCACCAAATCCCAGAGGGTTTCAAACCCGTAAATATCAAATCATACGACGGCACAACAGATCCTGCGGTATGGATCGAGGACTTCCTCCTGCACATCCACATGGCCTGCGGTGACGATCTACACGCCATCAAATACCTCCCACTCAAACTCAAAGGACCAGCTCGGCATTGGCTCAACAGCCTGCTAACAAAATCCATTGGTTGTTGGGAAGATCTAGAAGCCACATTCCTCGACAACTTACAGGGCACTTATGTGCGACCACCAGATGCCGATGACTTGAGCCACATAATCCAATAGCCAGAGGAATCGGCCAGGCAATTCTGGACACGGTTCCTAACAAAGAAAAATCAAATCGTCGACTGTCCGGATGCAGAGGCCCTAGCAGCTTTTAAGCACAATATCCGCGGCGAGTGGCTCGCCCGGCACCTTGGCCAGGAAAAGCCGAAATCTATGGCAGCCCTCACGACGCTCATGACCCGCTTTTGCGCGAGAGAAGACAGCTGGCTCGCTCGCAGCAATAACATATCAAAGAACCATGGTACTTCGGATACCAAGGATGGCAATGGCAGGTCACGTCGCAACAAACACAAGCGCCGCATCAACAACGACAATACCAAGGATACGACAGTCAATGCCGGATTCAAAGGCTCTAAACCCGGTCAGCGAAAAAAGCCATTCAAAAGAAGCACTCCGGATTCATCCAGTTTGGACCGTATACTCGACTGCTCGTGTCAAATACACGGCACCCCCGACAAGCCAGCCAACCACACCAACAGGGATTGTTGGGTGTTCAAGCAGGCCGGCAAGTTAAATGCCGAAAACAAAGATAAGGGGTCACATAGCGATGATGAGGAGGATCTCCGGCAGCCGAACACCGGAGGACAGAAGAGGTTCCCCCCACAAGTGCGGACGGTGAACATGATATACGCAACCCACATCCCCAAGAGGGAGCGGAAGCGTGCGCTAAGGGACGTATATGCGTTGGAGCCAGTCGCCCCAAAGTTCAACCCATGGTCCTCTTGGCCGATCACCTTCGATCGTAGGGACCACCCCACTAGTATCCGTCATGGCGGATTTGCCGCACTGGTCCTAGACCCAATCATTGACGAATTTCACCTCACTCGAGTCCTTATGGATGGCGGCAGCAGCCTGAACCTGCTTTATCAGGACACAGTGCGCAAAATGGGTATAGACCCCTCAAGGATCAAACCCACAAAAACGACCTTCAAAGGTGTCATAGCAGGTGTAGAGGCCCATTGCACAAGCTCAGTCACACTGGAAGTGGTCTTGGGATCCCCGGATAACTTCCGAAGCGAGGAGTTAATCTTCGATATAGTCCCGTTCCGCAGCGGCTATCATGCACTGCTCGGGCGAACCACATTTGCAAGATTCAATGCGGTACCGCATTATGCATACCTCAAGCTCAAGATGCCAGGACCTCGGGGGGTCATCACAGTCAATGGAAACACATAGCACTCTCTCCGCACGGAGGAGCACACTGCGGCCCTTGCAACAGAAGCGCAAAGCAGCCTCTTAAGGCAATCCACCAGTTCGGCGATTAAAGACCCGGACACCTTCAAGCGCGCCCGAAGTAATCGGCAACAAGACCGCCTGGCATGTTCCGAACTCGCATAGCAATGCGGCCCCCGCCCCAGCCCCAGCCAAACGGCGAAATCCGTGCCACGCGTACACAATTACGCATTGAAAATACCATGGGCACAGGTGGGGAGGGGGCATGACTATGGCACGCCCCCAAGACGCGGCTCAACTGCACTAGGGGCTTCCCGCTTTGTTATTTTTCTCTCTTTCAGTACTTTAATCTCTGGAAACCCTGTCCGGCAGTATGATTGCCGGACACATGATGCAGCAACCAAGGAGGCAGGAGGCTACATCGCACCACTGAACTCCCAGGTGGATTCCGATAATGAGTGAAATACTTGCTTTAAATACCATTCCTCAACTTGCCCTTGAAGGGGACATGTCAAATAGTCCTACTTTCTGCTTATCGCACTACTTGTATCATTCTGCTTTAACGCACCTTTTTGAATAAACAATGCATAGCACTAGACTATTATCCCATTCTCTATTCTTCTCTCTCTCTCTCTCTATATATATATATATATATATGTGTGTGTGTGTGTGTGTGTGTGTGTGTGTGTGTGTGTGTGTGTGTGTGTGTGTGTGTTCATTCATGACATCTAGCACCCGTACACTCTAGTACGGCCAGTACGCTAGGGGCTTAAGCATACCCCATAATACGGCGTGAGAAGTCCGAACACTTTCGAAAGTGCGGCACCCCAAACTTATAGCATTATATGTATCAGCTCCGAATCATGTCTTGGGTCGATTTGCCCGGCTCCCATGTTTTGGTACCTTACGTTCCGCTATATCGGCTAACGTAGCACTGGGAGAACTAGTGCGATTGTGCCCTGGTTCAGCTGGGCTAAGCACCTCAGTAGAGAAAGCTAAAACTGACTGTCATGATAAGGCAAGAGCTGGTCGTTGTTCGAGAGGTTTTGAGTCCCTAAAGACTTATGCCGCTTAGAGTGAGGAGTCTGCTTTGTCCGGCTTAAGGCGTGTATAGCGCCCCGAATTCGGCCTTCCGAATACTAGGGGCTTCGCCAAAATTTAAAATTATAGAATTCTATGGCTAAGTGAGAGTGATAAAGCATTATAGTCTGATTTGCCTTGTTCGTTGTGCTGAGCACCTCCCTCGAAGGACCCAAAAATGGGAAAAAGAGTGCTCGGGTTTATCCCGAACACCCCAGCACTCGTGGCATGGGGGCAGAAGCCGACGACTAGCCATCTCTCAGATTTGATAAACAGCCGAACAGAAGGTAATATTTTAAATTCAAACAAGCGTTGCATAGCGCATATGAACAAGTTTTCATAATACAGGATCACACGAGCAAGTTCATTCAAATATTACATCTTTCGCACACTCGTTCGCTACAAGACGGGCACCCTTCAGGACACCCTCATAATACATCTCGGGGTGGCGATGCTCCTTGCCCTGCGGCGGCCCCTCCTTCACTAGCTTCT
This sequence comes from Triticum dicoccoides, assembly GCF_002162155.2. Classification (NCBI taxonomy): domain Eukaryota; kingdom Viridiplantae; phylum Streptophyta; class Magnoliopsida; order Poales; family Poaceae; genus Triticum; species Triticum dicoccoides. The sequence continues at coordinate 540,974,580 of NC_041392.1, read as the reverse complement.
CGGTGTCCATCTTGGCCCAGTGCACCTTTGCACGGGCAAAAGCCCAGCGGGCACCTTCGATACAGACGGATCGCTTGAAGACTTCCAGCCGTGGGCAGGCATCCACAAGCCGCCTCACCAGGTCGAAGTAGCTGTTGGGAAGGGAGTCGCCAGGCCACATCCGGACTACAAAGCCCTTCATGGCCTGTTCGGCCGCCTTGTGCAGCTCGACCAGTTGCTTCAGCTGGTCACTCATAGGCATCGGGTGTTCGGTCCCAGTATACTGAGACCAGAATAACTTCTCCGTCAAGCTTCCCTCCTCGACCTGGTAATACTTCGCGGCATCCAACACGCTGCGGGGCAAATCTGCGAATGCTCCTGGAGAGCTCCGGACTTGGGTAAGTAACAAGTAATTCACTTTCACATACTTGCTTTGCATATTGAATGCCTTACCCGCCGCTATCTTCCTCATCGCCTCAATTTCCTGGAGGGCCTTTTGGGCTTCGGCCTTGGCATGCTTTGTGCTCTCGAGGGTCGCGACAAGCTCGGACTCTCGTGTTTTCGAGTCAAGCTCCAAAGCCTCGTGCTTCTTCACGAGAGCCTGGAGCTCTTGCTGCACCTCGCCCACCCGTGCTTCTTGCCTTTCCTGCTCGGTGCGCTCCTTGGCCGCTTTGTCTTCGGCCTCGGACAAGCTTGCTTCAGGGTCGCCACTTCGGTCATGGCCCCTGGCACATTCATGATGATCCTGTCATTTCGCAACCACATTTTCTTTTATATATAGACAAGGTATTGCTTGCCTTTGTTCTCCTCGAGCTGCCTCTTGGAAAGGCCGAGCTCTTTCTCGGACCCCTCGAGGTCCTGCTTCAGTGCGGCGGCCTCCACAGTCAGTGCGGCAAAGGTTAGCAGCGAAGCCTGCGTACGCATACAGACATACTTATATTAGACTCCTGCAGATATTATTGATCCTTTATTCAGCTTTTCTTTGTGAACACCAAACAGAGCATCAGGGGCTACTGTCTATGCGGTAATATTTTTTCTATATTTTAAATACTTACCTCAAAGCCTGTTAGAAGGCTGGCACAGGCTTCAGTCAGTCCGCCCTTGGCGGACTAAACCTTCTTGATCACCGCACTCATAATAGTGCGGTGCTCTTCATCAATGGAAGCGCCGCGAAGCGCTCCCAGCAGGTTGTTCGGTGCCTCTGGATGGATAGAGGTCACTGGCACGGGCATCTCGCCCCTTTTGGAAGGGGGCCGCCTGCCCGAGTCCGGAACCACTGGAGGTTCCGGCGCGGTGTTCGGCTGAGGGCCGAACTGGGAGCCCCCGGGAGCCTTGCTCCCTTTACTCCTGGAGTCCGGAAGGTCGCCTTGAGGCGCCTCCAGGACTGTCTCCCCCCGGCTCGGTGCCCCTTGAGACAATACCTCGGCATTGTCCGTAGGGCAAGGGGAGGAGGCGGTTGGAAGTGTATCACTATTCATGTCCGACGAGTCCAAGGAACCGTCCGACGATGATACATCGATACAGGCTTGGGGCGGACTGCATAATCATATTCGACGTTAGGAGAAGTAGTGCGAAAAAGGTATACTAAGTAGCCACTCGTCTTCGTCGGCGGCGGCGGTGGTGAAGCAGTCCGGAAGGAGAGTCCTTCCCTTCTTGGACCCTTCGGCCTCCCCGGTTGGGGCGGCCTTCCTTTTCTTGTCTCCCCCGGCTGAAAGGGGAGAATCTTCATCATCCTTCTCCTCGTTTTCACTGGAGGAGGGTGTCTCGGTGTTATCGGACGATGAGTCCAATACCACCTGGCGCCGGGAACTCTTTCGGGTTCCCTTGTCCTTCTTCTTGGTCTTGTCCGGCACCTCATAAGGAGCCAGAGTCTGCATCTCCGTCGGGATAGCATCCGCAGGGTCTTCGGGCAGAGGGGCCGGATAGTTGATCTGCTCCGATGTCTCCACCCAGTCCTGTAAAAGGCATGGGAGCTCAGACCCCACACATGGTTAAGCTATGGGAAATAAATACCCTGCCAGATGTACAGAACTTACCGGATTCGCATGGCGCTTTGCGCTTAGCCCGCGGTCCTTGGTAAGAGAAGGAGGGACCTCGACGCCCTTGAACAGCACCCTCCAGACGTCTTTATGCGTCGTGTCGAAGAGCTCGCTGAGAGTCTGGTGCCGGGCCGGGTCGAACTCCCATAAGTTGAAGTCCCGTTGTTGACACGGGAGGATCCGGCGGAAGAGCATGACCTGGACTATGTTGACAAGCTTAAGTTTCTTGCTTGTCATGTTCCAGATACACTTCTGGAGTCCGTCCAGCTCCACCGATGAACCCCAGGACAGGCCCTTCTCCTTCCAGGAAGTGAGCCGCGTGGGGATCCCGGATCGAAACTCGGGGGCCGCCACCCAGTTGGTGTCACGCGGCTCGGTGATGTAGAACCACCCCGATTGCCACCCCTTTATGGTCTCCACGAAGGAGCCCTCGAGCCATATAACGTTGGGCATCTTGCCCACCATGGCTCCGCCGCATTCTGCTTGTTGGCCGCCCACCACCTTTGGCTTGATATAGAAGGTCTTCAGCCACAGGCCGAAGTGGGGCCGGATGCGGAGGAAGGCCTCACACACGATGATGAACACCGAGATGTTGAGGATGAAGTTCGGGGCCAGATCATGAAAGTCCAACCCATAATAGAACATGAGGCCGCGGACAAATGGATGGAGGGGAAACCCTAGTCCGCGGACGAAGTGGGGGAGGAAAACCACCCTTTCGTGATGTTCTGGTGTAGGGGTGACCTGCCCCGCGGCTGGCAGCCGGTGCGCGATATCCGCAGCTAAGTATCCGGCTCCATGTAGCTTTTTGATGTGTCCCTCCATGACGGAGGAGGCCATCTACTTGCCTCCCGCTCCAGACATGTTTGGAGAGAGTTGAGGAGAAGGATGTGGACTTGGGCGTTGGAGCTCGAGTGCGCGAGAATGGATGAGCAAGGAGGAAGAAGACGTGGGAAGAAAAAGGCGAGATCTTATCCCTTTATAAGGGCGGACTAAACTATGCGCCCCCACTAGCCTGGTAAAACTCGCGTATCCCCCAAGCGCCGTAAATGATGGCGCGATTGGGTTACCCACGTCCGTATTGATGAGAATCCCGTAATAAGGGGAACACGATCTCTGCTTTGACAAGACATGTCAAGAAACCGCCTCGCGTTATGTGCGAGGCTGGTTAAAGAAAAATGGTTCGAATAATTACCGGGCCATGGCATGATGTCATGCTGCCAAAACGTGTCAGCAGATTAGATTTGTGGAAATATTATTCTCTCTACGGTGGTATGTGAAACTGTTGGGGAACGTAGCAGAAATTCAAAATTTTCTACGCATCACCAAGATCAATCTATGGAGTAATCTAGCAACGAGGGAAGGAGAGTGCATCTACATACCCTTGTAGATCGCTAAGCGGAAGCGTTCAAGTGAACGGGGTTGATGGAGTCGTACTCGTTGTGATCCAAATCACCGATGATCCTAGTGCCGAACGGACGGCACCTTCGTGTTCAACACACGTACAGCCCGGTGACGTCTCCTACGCCTTGATCCAGCAAGGGGGGAAGGAGAGGTTGGGAAGACTCCATCCAGCAGCAGCACGACGGCGTGGTGGTGGTGGAGGAGCATGGTACTCTAGCAGGGCTTCGCCAAGCACCGCAAGAGACGAGGAGGGAGAGGGGTAGGGCTGCGCCAAGAAGGAGATTGAATCGTGTCTATGGCAGCCCAAAACCTCAAGTATATATAGGGGGAGGGGAGGGGCTGTGCCCCCACCTAGGTTTCCACCCCTAGGGGTGGCGGCCAGCCCTAGATCCCATCTAGGGGGGCGGCCAAGGGGGGAGAGAGGGGGCGCACCACTAGGTGGGCCTTAGGCCCATCTGAGCCTAGGGTTTGCCCCCTTCCACTCTCCCTTGCACCTTGGGCCTTGGTGGGGGGGGGCGCACTAGCCCACCAGGGGCTGGTCCCCTCCCACACTTGGCCCATTCAGCCCTCCGGGGCCGGTGGCCCCACTTGGTGGACCACCGGGACCCTCCCGGTGGTCCCGGTACATTACCGATAAACCCGAAACTTTTCCGGCGACCAAAACAGGACTTCCCACATATAAATCTTTACCTCTGGACCATTCCAGAACTCCTCGTGGCGTCCGGGATCTCATCCGGGACTCCGAACAACATTCGGTAACCACGTATATCTATTCCCTATAACCCTAGCGTCATCGAACCTTAAGTGTGTAGACCCTACGGGTTCGGGAACCATGCAGACATGACCGAGATAACTCTCCGGTCAATAACCAACAGAGGGATCTGGATACCCATGTTGGCTCCCACATGTTCCACGATGATCTCATCGGATGAACCACAATGTCGCGGATTCAATCAATCCCGTATACAATTCCCTTTGTCTATCGGTACGATACTTGCCCGAGATTCGATCGTCGGTATCCCGATACCTTGTTCAATCTCGTTACCGGCAAGTCTCTTTACTTGTTCTGTAACACATCATCCCGTGATCAACTCCTTGATCACATTGTGCACATTATGATGATGTCCTACCGAGTGGGCCTAGAGATACCTCTCCGTTTACACGGAGTGACAAATCCCAGTCTCGATTCGTGCCAACCCAACAGACACTTTCGGAGATACCTGTAGTGTACCTTTATAGCCACCCAGTTACGTTGTGATGTTTGGCACACCCAAAGCACTCCTACGGTATCCGGGAGTTGCACAATCTCATGGTCTAAGGAAATGATACTTGACATTAGAAAAGCTTTAGCAAATGAACTACACGATCTTGTGCTAGGCTTAGGATTGGGTCTTGTCCATCACATCATTATCCTAATGATGTGATCTCGTTATCAACGACATCCAATGTCCATGGTCAGGAAACCGTAACCATCTATTGATCAACGAGCCAGTCAACTAGAGGCTTACTAGGGACATGGTGTTGTCTATGTATCCACACATGTATCTGAGTTTCCTATCAATACAATTCTAGCATGGATAATAAACGATTATCATGAACAAGGAAATATAATAATAACCAATTTATTATTGCCTCTAGGGAATATTTCCAACAGTCTCCCACTTGCACTAGAGTCAATAATCCAGTTCACATCGATATGTGATTAACACTCAAGGTCACATCCCCCTGTGACTAACACCCAAGAGTTCTGGGTTTGATTATATTATGCTTGTGAGAGGGGTTTCAGTCAACGGGTCTGCAGCATTCAAATCTGTATGTACTTCGCAAATTTCTATGTCATCTTGTAGATGCAACTACTACGATACATTTGGAGCCATTTCAAATATCTGTCCTACTTGGAGCTATTCTAAATTGTTGCTCCATTATACGTATCCGGTATCTCTACTCAGAGCTATCCGGATAGGTGTTAAGCTTGCATCGACGTAACTCTTTACGTCGAACTCTTTATCACCTCCATAACCGAGAAACATATCCTTATTCCTCTAAGGATAATTTAGACCGCTATCTGGTGATCTACTCCTAGATCACCTTTGTACCCTCTTGCCAAATATGTGGCAAGGCACACATCAGGTGTGGTACTCAGCATGGCATACCGTATGGAGCCTATGACAAAAGCATAGGGGACGACCTTCGTCCTTCCTCTTTCTTCTGCCGTGGTCGAGCTTTAAGTCTTAACTTCATACCTTACAACTCAGGCAAGAACTCCTTCTTTGACTGATCCATCTTGAACACCTTCAAGATCATGTCAAGGTATGTGCTCATTTGAAAGTACCATTAAGCGTTTTGATCTATCCTTATAGATCTTGATGCTCAATGTTCAAGTAGCTTAATCCAGGCTTTCCATTAAAAACACTTTCCAAATAACCCTATATGCTTTCCAGAAATTCTACGTCATTTCTGATCAACAACATATACTCATCAGAAATTCTATAGTGCTCCCACTCACTTCTTTGGAAATACAAGTTTCTCATAAACTTTGTATACACCCAAAAACTTTGATCATCTCATCAAAGCATACATTCTAACTCCGAGATGCTTACTCCAGTCCTTAGAAGGATTGCTGGAGCTTTGCATACTTGTTAGCATCTTTCAGGATTGACAAAACCTTCCGGTTGTATCACATACAACCTTTCCTCAAGAAAATCATCGAGGAAACAATGTTTTGACATCCTATCTGCAAGATTTCATAAATAATGCAGTAATCACTAATATAATTCCAACAGACTCTTAGCATCGCTACGAGTGAGAAAGTCTCATCGTAGTCAACTCCTTGAACTTGTCGGAAAACATCTTAACGACAAGTCGAGCTTTCTTAATGGTGATACTTACCATCATTGTCCGTCTTCCTTTTAAAATCCATATGTACCTAACAGCCTTATGACCATCAAGTAGTTCTTCCAAAGTCTACACTTTGTTTTCATATATGGATCCTCTCTCGAATTATATGGCCTCGAGCCATTTTGGAATCCAGGCCCACCATCGCTTCTCCATAGCTCGTAGGTTCATTGTTGTCTAGCAACATGACTTCCAAGACAGGATTACGTACCATTATGAAGTAGTATGCATCCTTGTCATCCCACGAGGTTTGGTAGTGACTTGATCTGAAGTTTCATGATCACCATCATAAGCTTCCACTTCAATTGGTGTAGGTGCCGCAGGAACAACTCCCTGTGCCCTGCCACACACTAGTTGAAGAGACGGTTCAATAACCTCATCAAGTCTCCACCATCCTCCCACTCAATTCTTTCGAGAGAAACTTTTCCTCGGGAAAGGACCCGATTCTAGAAACAATCCCTTATTGCTTTCGGATCTGAGACAGGAGGTACACCCAACTATTTTGGGTGTCCTATGAAGATGCATTTATCCGCTTTGGGTTCGAGCTTGTCAGCCTGAAACTTTTCTCATAAGCGTCGCAGCCCCAAACCTTTTAACAAATGACAGGTTAGGTTTCTCTAAACCATAGTTCATACGGTGTCATCTCATCGGAATTACGTGGTGCCCTATTTAAAGTGAATGTGGTTGTCTCTAATGCCTAACCCATAAACTATCGTGGTAATTTGATAAGAGACATCATGTATGCATCATATCCAATAGGGTGCAGTTTATGATGTTTGGACACACCATCACACTATGGTGTTCCAGGCTGTATTAGTTGTGAAACAATTTCCACAATGTCTTAACTCTGTGCCAAACTCGTAATTCAGATATTCATCTCTATGATCATATCATAGATATTTTATCCTCTTGTCATGATGATCTTCAACTTCACCCTGAAATTACTTGAACCTTTCAATAATTCAGACTCGTGATTCATCAAGTAAATATACTCAACATCTACTCAAATCATCTGTGAAGTAAGAACATAACGATATCCACTACACGCCTCAGCACTCGTTGGACTGCACACATCAAAATGTATTACTCCCAACAAGTTGCTTTTTAGTTCCATTTTACTGAAAATGAGGCTTTCAGTCATCTTGCCCATGTGGTATGATTTGCATGTCTCAAGTGATTCAAAATCAAGTGAGTCCAAACGGTCCATTTGCTGGAGTTTCTTCATGCATATACGCCAATAGACATGGTTCGCATGTCTTAAACTTTTCAAAAATGAGTGAGCCCAAAGATCCATCAACATGGAGCTTCTTCATGCGTTTTATACCGATATGACTTACGTGGCAGTGCCACAAGTAGGTGGTACTATCATTACTATCTTATATCTTTTGGCATGAACATGTGTATCACTACGATCGAGATTCAATAAACCATTCATTTTAGGCGCAAGACCATTGAGGGTATTATTCAAATAAACAGAGTAACCATTATTCTCCTTAAATGAACAACCGTATTGCGATAGACATAATCCAATCATGTCTATGCTCAACGCAAACACCAATCTCGATGGTAGAGGGAGCGTGTGATGCTTGATCACATCAAGCTTGGGAAAAACTTCCAACACATATCGCCAGCTCACCTTTAGCTAGTCTCCGTTTACTCCGCAGCCTTTTATTTCAAGTTTACTAACACTTAGCAACCGAACCGGTATCTAATACCATGGTGCTACTAGGAGTACTAGTAAAGTACACATTAACACAATGTATATCCAATATACTTCTATCGACCTTGCCAGCCTTCTCATCTACCAAGTATCTAGGGTAATTCTGCTCCAGTGGTTGTTCCCCTTATTACAGAAGCACTTAGTCTCGGGTTTGGGTTCAACCTTGGGTTTCTTCACTAGAGCAGCAGCTGATTTGCCGTTTCATGAAGTATCCCTTCTTGCCCTTGCCCTTTTTGAAACTAGTGGTTTCACCAACCATCAACAATTGATGCTCCTTCTTGATTTCTACTTTGTGGTGTCAGACATCGTGAATATCTCAAGGATCATCATATATGTCCCTGATATATTATAGTTCATCACGAAGCTCTAGCAGCTCGGTGGTAATGACTTCGGAGAAACATCACTATCTCATCTGGAAGATCAATTCCCACTCGATTCAAATGATTGTTGTACTCAGACAATCTGAGCACAAGCTCAACAATTGAGCTTTTCTCCCTTAGTTTGCAGGCTAAGAAAATCGTCGGAGGTCTTATACCTCTTGACGTGGGCACGAGCCCGAAATCCCAATTTCAGCCCTCGAAAAATCTCATATGTTTCGCGACGTTTCAAAACGTCTTCGGTGCCTCAACTCTAAACCGTTTAACTGAACTATCACGTAGTTATCAAAATGTGTATGTCAGATGTTCGCAACATCCACAAAAGACGTTCGAGGTTCAGCACACTGAGCGGTGCATTAAGGACACAAGCCTTCTATGAAGCAATGAGGACAATCCTTAGTTTACGGACCTAGTCCGCATAATTTCTACTATCAACTTTCAACTAAATTTTCTCTAGGAACATATCTAAACAGTAGAACTGAAGCGCGAGCTACGACATAATTTGCGAAGACCTTTTGACCATGTTCATGATAATTAAGTTCATCTTATGAACTCCCACTCAGATATACATCCCTCTAGTCATCTAAGTGATTACATGAAACGAGTCAACTAGGCCGTGTCCGATCATCACGTGAGACGGACTAGTCAACATCGGTGAACATCTTCATGTTGATCGTATCTTCTATATGACTCATGTTCGACCTTTCGGTCTTCTGTGTTCCGAGGCCATGTCTGTGTTGGGGAACGTTGCAGAAAACAAAAAATTTCCTACGGTTTCACCAAGATCCATCTATGACTTCATCTAGCAACGAGTGATTAGATGCATCTACGTACCTTGTAGATCGCGAGCGGAAGCGTTCAAAGAACGGGGATGAGGTAGTCGAACACGACGTGATCCAAATCACCGGAGATCCTAGCACCGAACGGACGGCACCTCCGCGTTCAACACACGTATGGTCAGTGTAACGTCTCCTTCTTCTTGATCCAGCAAGAGGGAAGGAGAGGTTGAGGAAGATGGCTCCAACAGCAGCACGACGGCGTGGTGGTGATGGAGCTGCAGTACTCCGTCAGGGCTTCGCCAAGCGCTATGGAGGAGGGGGAGGTGTTGGAGAGGGAGAAGGAGGCAACCAAAGGCTTAGATCAAAAGCCCTCCTTCCCCACTATATATAGGAGGGCCAAGGGGTGGCGCCGGCCCTAGGAGATCCAATCTCCTAGGGGGGCGGCGGCCAAGGGAGGTTTCCCTCCCCCCCAAGGCACCTAGGGGTGCCTTCCACTAGTGGGACTCCTCCCCTTTGGAAACCCTAGGCGCATGGGCCTATTGGGGCTGGTGCCCTTGGCCCATGTAGGCCAAGGCGCACCCCCTACAGCCCATGTGGCCCCCCGGGGCAGGTGGCCCCACCCGGTGGGCCCCCGGGACCCTTCCAGTGGTCCCGGTACAATACCGATAACCCCGAAACTTGTCCCTATGGCCAAAATAGCACTTCCTATATATAATTCTTTACCTCCGGACCATTCCGGAACTCCTCGTGACGTCTGGGATCTCATCCGGGACTCCGAACAACATTTGGGTTACTGCATATACATATCCCTACAACCCTAGCGTCACCGAACCTTAAGTGTGTAGACCCTACGGGTTCGGGAGATATGTAGACATGACCGAGACGACTCTCCGATCAATAACCAACAGCGGGATCTGGATACCCATGTTGGCTCCCACACACTCCACGATGATCTCATCAGATGAACCACGATGTCGAGGATTCAAGCAACCCCGTATGCAATTCCCTTTGTCAATCGGTATGTTACTTGCCCGAGATTCGATCGTCGGTATCCCAATACCTCGTTCAATCTTGTTATCGGCAAGTCACTTTACTCGTACCGTAATGCATGATCCCGTGACCAGACACTTGGTCACTTTGAGCTCATTATGATGATGCATTACCGAGTGGGCCCAGTGATACCTCTCCGTCGTACGGAGTGACAAATCCCAGTCTCGATCCGTGTCAACCCAACAGACACTTTCGGAGATACCTGTAGTGCACCTTTATAGTCACCCAGTTACGTTGTGACGTTTGGTACACCCAAAGCACTCCTACGGTATCCGGGAGTTACACGATCTCATGGTCAAAGGAAAAGATACTTGACATTGGAAAGGCTCTAGCAAACGAACTACACGATCTTGCGCTATGCTTAGGATTGGGTCTTGTCCATCACATCATTCTCCTAATGATGTGATCCCGTTATCAATGACATCCAATGTCCATAGCCAGGAAACCATGACTATCTGTTGATCAACGAGCTTAGTCAACTAGAGGCTTACTAGGGACATATTATGGTCTATGTATTCACACGTGTATTACGATTTCCGGATAATACAGTTATAGCATGAATAAAGACAATTATCATGAACAAATAAATATAATAATAATACTTTTATTATTGCCTCTAGGGCATATTTCCAACAGTCTCCCACTTGCACTAGAGTCAATAATCTAGTTACATTATTATGAATCGAACACCCATGGAATTCTGGTGTTGATCATGTTTTGCCCTAGGGAGAGGTTTAGTCAACGGATCTGCTACATTCAGGTCCGTATGTACTTTACAAATCTCTATGTCTCCATCTTGAACATTTTCACGAATGGAGTTGAAGCGACGCTTGATGTGCCTTGTCTTCTTGTGAAACCTGGGCTCCTTGGCAAGAGCAATAGCTCCAGTGTTGTCACAGAAGAGTTTGATTGGCCCCGACGCATTGGGTATGACTCCTAGGTCGGTGATGAACTCCTTCACCCATATTGCTTCATGTGCCGCCTCCGAGGCTGCCATGTACTCCGCTTCACATGTAGATCCCGCCACGACGCTCTGCTTGCAGCTGCACCAGCTCACTGCTCCACCATTCAACATATACATGTATCCGGTTTGTGACTTAGAGTCATCCAGATCTGTGTCGAAGCTAGCATCGACGTAACCCTTTACGACGAGCTCTTCGTCACCTCCATAAACGAGAAACATGTCCTTTGTCCTTTTCAGGTACTTCAGGATATTATTGACCGCTGTCCAGTGTTCCTTGCCGGGATTACTTTGGTACCTTCCTACCAAACTTATGGCAAGGTTTACATCAGGTCTGGTACACAGCATGGCATACATAATAGATCCTATGGCTGAAGCATAGGGGATGACACTCATCTCTTCTTTATCTTTTGCCGTGGTCGGCATTGAGCCGAGCTCAATCTCACACCTTGCAAAACAGGCAAGAACCCTTTCTTGGACTGATCCATTTTGAACTTCTTCAAAATCTTATCAAGGTATGTGCTTTGTGAAAGACCTGTGAGGCGTCTCGATCTATCCCTATAGATCTTGATGCCTAATATATAAGCAGCTTCTCCAAGGTCCTTCATTGAAAAACTTTTATTCAAGTAGGCCTTAATGCTGTCCAAGAGTTCTATATCATTTCCCATCAAAAGTATGTCATCTACATATAATATGAGAAATGTTGCAGAGCTCCCACTCACTTTCTTGTAAACGCAGGCTTCTCCATAAGTCTGCATAAACCCAAACGCTTTGATCATCTCATCAAAGCGAATGTTCTAACTCCGAGATGCTTGCACCAGCCCATAAATGGATCGCTGGAGCTTGCATACCTTGTTAGCATTCTCAGGGTCGACAAAACCTTCCGGCTGCATCATATACAGTTCTTCCTTAAGATAACCGTTAAGGAATGCCGTTTTGACGTCCATTTGCCATATCTCATAATCGTAGTATGCGGCAATTGCTAACATGATTCGGACGGACTTCAGCTTCGCTACGGGAGAGAATGTTTCATCGTAGTCAACCCCTTGAACTTGCCGATAACCCTTAGCGACAAGTCGAGCTTTATAGATGGTAACATTACCATCCGCGTCCGTCTTCCTTTTAAAGATCCATTTGTTTTCTATCGCTCGCCGATCATCGGGCAAGTCTGTCAAAGTCCACACTTTGTTTTCATACATGGATCCTATCTCGGATTTCATGGCTTCAAGCCATTTGTTGGAACTTGGGCCCGCCATCGCTTCTTCATAGTTCGAAGGTTCACCGTTGTCTAACAACATGATTTCCAGGACAGGGTTGCCGTACCACTCTGGTGCGGAACGTGACCTTGTGGACCTACGAAGTTCAGTAGTAACTTGATCTGAAGTTTCATGATCATCATCATTAACCTCCTCTCTAACCGGTGGAGGCATCACAGAAACATTTTCTTGAGGTGCGCTACTCTCCGGTTCAAGAGGTAATACTTCATCAAGTTCCACTTTCCTCCCACTTACTTCTTTCGAGAGAAACTCTTTCTCCAGAAAGAGTTCGTTCTTGGCAACAAAGATCTTGCCTTCGGATCTTAGGTAGAAGGTATACCCAATGGTTTCCTTAGGGTATCCTATGAAGACGCATTTTTCCGACTTGGGTTCGAGCTTCTCAGGTTGAAGTTTCTTGACATAAGCATCGCATCCCCAAACTTTTAGAAACGGCAGCTTAGGTTTCTTGCCAAACCATAATTCATACGGTGTCGTCTCAACGGATTTCGACGGAGCCCTATTTAAAGTGAATGCGGCAGTCTCTAAAGCATAGCCCCAAAAAGATAGCGGTAAATCGGTAAGAGACATCATAGATCGCACCATATCTAATAGAGTGCGATTACGACGTTCGGACACACCATTACGCTGAGGTGTTCCAGGCGGCGTGAGTTGTGAAACTATTCCACATTTTCTTAAGTGTGTGCCAAATTCGTGACTCAAGTATTCTCCTCCACGATCTGATCGTAGAAACTTGATTTTCCTGTCATGTTGATTCTCAACTTCACTATGAAATTCCTTGAACTTTTCAAAGGTTTCAGACTTGTGTTTCATTAAGTAGACATACCCATATCTACTCAAGTCATCAGTGAGAGTGAGAACATAACGATATCCTCCGCGAGCCTCAATGCTCATTGGACCGCACACATCAGTATGTATGATTTCCAACAAGTTGGTCGCTCGCTCCATTGTTCCGGAGAATGGAGTCTTGGTCATCTTGCCCATGAGGCATGGCTCGCATGTGTCAAACGATTCATAATCTAGAGACTCGAAAAGTCCATCAACATGGAGCTTCTTCATGCGCTTGACACCAATGTGACCAAGGCGGCAGTGCCACAAGTATGTGGGACTATCGTTATCAACTTTATATCTTTTGGTATTCACACTATGAATATGTGTAATATTACGTTCGAGATTCATTAAGAATAAACCATTGACCATCGGAGCATGACCATAAAACATATCTCTCATATAAATAGAACAACCATTATTCTCGGATTTAAATGAGTAGCTATCTCGTATTAAACAAGATCCTGATACAATGTTCATGCTCAAACTTGGCACTAAATAACAATTATTGAGGTTTATAACTAATCCCGTAGGTAAATGTAGAGGTAGCGTGCCGACGGCGATCACATCGACCTTGGAACCATTCCCGACGCGCATCATCACCTCGTCCTTCGCCAGTCTCTGTTTATTCCGCAGCTCCTGCTGTGAGTTACAAATATGAGCAACAACACCGGTATCAAATACCCAGGAGTTACTACGAGTACTGGTAAGGTACACATCAATTACATGTATATCAAATATACCTTTGGTGTTGCCGGCCTTCTTGTCCGCTAAGTATTTGGGGCAGTTCCGTTTCCAGTGACCCTTCCCTTTGCAATAAAAGCACTCCGTCTCAGGCTTGGGTCCATTCTTTGACTTCTTCCCGGCAGCTTGCTTGCCGGGTGCAGCAACTTCCTTGCCGACCTTCTTGAAGTTCTTTTTACCCTTGCCCTTCTTGAACTTAGTGGTTTTATTCACCATCAACACTTGATGTTCCTTCTTGACTTCTACCTCTGCTGATTTCAGCATAGCAAATACTTCAGGAATGGTCTTTTCCACCCCCTGCATATTGAAGTTCATCACAAAGCTCTTGTAGCTTGGTGGAAGCGACTGGAGGATTCTGTCAATGACCGCATCATCCGGGAGATTAACTCCCAGCTGAGTCAAGCGGTTATGTAACCCAGACATAGTGAGTATGTGCTCACTGACAGAACTATTTTCCTCCATCTTACAACTGAAGAATTTGTCGGAGACTTCATATATCTCGATCCGGGCATGAGCTTGAAAAACCATTTTCAGCTCTTCGAACATCTCATATGCTCCATGTCTCTCAAAACGCTTTTGGAGCCCCGGCTCTAGGCTGTAAAGCATGCCGCACTGAACGAGGGAGTAGTCATCAGCACGTGTCTGCCAAGCGTTCATAACGTCTTGGTTCTGTGGGACAGGTGGATCACCTAGCGGTGCTTGTAGGACATAATCTTTCTTGGCAGCTATGAGGATGATCCTCAGGTTCCGGACCCAATCCGTGTAGTTGCTGCCATCGTCTTTCAGCTTGATTTTCTCTAGGAACACGTTGAAGTTGAGGACTACGTTGGCCATTTGATCTACAAGACATATTGTAAAGTTTTTAGACTAAGTTCATGATAATTAAGTTCATCTAATCAAATTATTAATGAACTCCCACTCAGATTAGACATCCCTTTAGTCATCTAAGTGTTACACGATCCGAGTCGACTAGGCCGTGTCCGATCGTCACGTGAGATGGACTAGTCATCGTCGGTGAACATCTTCATGTTGATCGTATCTTCCATACGACTCGTGTTCGACCTTTCGGTCTCTGTGTTCCGAGGCCATGTCTGTACATGCTAGGCTCGTCAAGTTAACCCTAAGTGTTTTGCATGTGTAAATCTGTCTTACACCCATTGTATGTGAACGTAAGGATCTATCACACCCGATCATCACGTGGTGCTTCGAAACGACGAACTTTAGCAACGGTGCACGGTTAGGGGAGAACACTTCTTGAAATTGTTGTAAGGGATCATCTTATTTACTACCGTCGTTCTAAGTAAACAAGATGCAAAACATGATAAACATCACATGCAATCAAATAATAAAAGTGACATGATATGGCCAATATCACATAGCTCCTTTGATCTCCATCTTGGAGCTCCATGATCATCTTGTCACCGGCATGACACCATGATCTCCATCATCATGATCTCCATCATCGTGTCTCCATGAAGTTGCTCGCCAACTATTACTTCTACTACTATGGCTAACGCGTTTAGCAATAAAGTAAAGTAATTTACATGGCGTTTCTCAATGACACGCAGGTCATACAAAAAATATAGACAACTCCTATGGCTCCTGCCGGTTGTCATACTCATCGACATGCAAGTCGTGATTCCTATTACAATAGCATGAACATCTCATACATCACATATAGATCATTCATCATTCATCACAACTTTGGCCATATCATATCACAAAGCACTTGCTGCAAAAACAAGTTAGACGTCCTCTAATTGTTGTTGCAAGTTTTACGTGGCTGAAGTAGGGTTCTAGCAAGAACGTTTTCTTACCTACGTGAAAAGCCACAACGTGATTTGTCAACTTCTATTTACCCTTCATAAGGACCCTTTTAATCGAATCCGCTCCAACTAAAGTGGGAGAGACAGACACCCGCCAGCCACCTTATGCAACTTGTGCATGTTAGTCGGTGGAACCGGTCTCACGTAAGCGTACGTGTAAGGTTGGTCCGGGCCGCTTCATCCCACAATACCATTGAAGCAAGATAAGACTAGTAGCGGCAAGAAAGTTGACAACTCAACGCCCACAACAAATTGTGTTCTACTCGTGCAAGAGAACTACGCATAGACCTAGCTCATGATGCCACTGTTGGGGAACGTTGCAGAAAACAAAATTTTTCCTACGGTTTCACCAAGATCCATCTATGAGTTCATCTAGCAACGAGTGATTAGATGCATCTACGTACCTTGTAGATCGCGAGCGGAAGCGTTCAAAGAACGGGGATGAGGTAGTCGAACACGACGTGATCCAAATCACCGGAGATCCTAGCACCGAACGGACGGCACCTCCGCGTTCAACACATGTACGGTCAGCGTAACGTCTCCTTCTTCTTGATCCAGCAAGAGGGAAGGAGAGGTTGAGGAAGATGGCTCCAGCAGCAGCACGACGGCGTGGTGGTGATGGAGCTGCAGTACTCCGTCAGGGCTTCGCCAAGCGCTATGGAGGAGGGGGAGGTGTTGGAGAGGGAGAAGGAGGCAACCAAAGGCTTAGATCAAAAGCCCTCCTTCCCCACTATATATAGGAGGGACAAGGGGGGGCGCCGACCCTAGGAGATCCAATCTCCTAGGGGGGCGGCGGCCAAGGGAGGTTTCCCTCCCCCCAAGGCACCTAGGGGTGCCTTCCACTAGTGGGACTCCTCCCCTTTGGAAACCCTAGGTGCATGGGCCTATTGGGGCTGGTGCCCTTGGCCCATGTAGGCCAAGGCGCACCCCCTACAGCCCATGTGGCCCCCCGGGGCAGGTGGCCCCACCCGGTGGGCCCCCGGGACCCTTCCGGTGGTCCCGGTACAATACCGATAACCCCGAAACTTGTCCCGATGGCCAAAATAGCACTTCCTATATATAATTCTTTACCTCCGGACCATTCTGGAACTCCTCGTGACGTCCGGGATCTCATCCGGGACTCCGAACAACATTTGGGTTACTGCATATACATATCCCTACAACCCTAGCGTCACCGAACCTTAAGTGTGTAGACCCTACGGGTTCGGGAGATATGTAGACATGACCGAGACGACTCTCCGGTCAATAACCAATAGCGGGATCTGGATACCCATGTTGGCTCCCACACACTCCACGATGATCTCATCGGATGAACCACGATGTCGAGGATTCAAGCAACCCCGTATGCAATTCCCTTTGTCAATCGGTATGTTACTTGCCCGAGATTCGATCGTCGGTATCCCAATACCTCGTTCAATCTCGTTATCGGCAAGTCACTTTACTCCTACCGTAATGCATGATCCCGTGACCAGACACTTGGTCACTTTGAGCTCATTATGATGATGCATTACCGAGTGGGCCCAGTGATACCTCTCCGTCGTACAGAGTGACAAATCCCAGTCTCGATCCGTGTCAACCCAACAGACACTTTCAGAGATACCTATAGTGCACCTTTATAGTCACCCAGTTACGTTATGACGTTTGGTACACCCAAAGCACTCCTACGGTATCCGGGAGTTACACGATCTCATGGTCAAAGGAAAAGATACTTGACATTGGAAAGGCTCTAGCAAACGAACTACACGATCTTGCGCTATGCTTAGGATTGGGTCTTGTCCATCACATCATTCTCCTAATGATGTGATCCCGTTATCAATGACATCCAATGTCCATAGCCAGGAAACCATGACTATCTGTTGATCAACGAGCTTAGTCAACTAGAGGCTTACTAGGGACATATTATGGTCTATGTATTCACACGTGTATTACGATTTCCGGATAATACAGTTATAGCATGAATAAAGACAATTATCATGAACAAAGAAATATAATAATAATACTTTTATTATTGCCTCTAGGGCATATTTCCAACAGTCTGTACATGCTAGGCTCGTCAAGTCAACCTAAGTGTTTGCATGTGTAAATCTGTCTTACACCCGTTGTATGTGAACGTTGGAATCTATCACACCCGATCATCATGTGGTGCTTCAAAACAACGAACTGTCACAACGATGCACAGTTAGGGGGAACACTTTCTTGAAATTATTATGAGGGATCATCTTATTTACTACCGTCGTTCTAAGTAAACAAGATGCAAAAACATGATAAACATCACATGCAATCAAATAATAGTGACATGATATGGCCAATATCATATAGCTCCTTTGATCTCCATCTTGGGGCTCCATGATCATCTTGTCACCGGCATGACACCATGATCTCCATCATCGTGTCTCCATGGAGTTGCTCGCCAACTATTACTTCTACTACTATGGCTAACACGTTTAGCAATAAAGTAAAGTAATTTACATGGCGTTTCTCAATGACACGCAGGTCATACAAAAAATAAAGACAACTCCTATGGCTCCTGCCGGTTGTCATACTCATCGACATGCAAGTCGTGATTCCTATTACAAGAACATGATCTCATACATCACATATATATCATTCATCACATCCTTTGGCCATATCACATCACAAAACACTTGCTGCAAAAACAAGTTAGACGTCCTCTAATTGTTGTTGCAAGTTTTTACGTGGCTGCTATAGGTTGCTAGCAAGAACGTTTCTTACCTACGCCAAAACCACAACGTGAATTGCCAATTTCTATTTACCCTTCATAAGGACCCTGTTCATCGAATCCGATCCGACTAAAGTGGGAGAGACAGACATCCGCCAGCCACCTTATGCAACTAGTGCATGTCAGTCGGTGGAACCGGTCTCACGTAAGCGTACGTGTAAGGTTGGTCCGGGCCGCTTCATCCCACGATGCCGCCGAATCAAGATAAGACTAGTAACCGCAAGATAATTGACAATATCGACGCCCACAACTACTTTGTGTTCTACTCGTGCATAGTAACTACGCATAGACCTAGCTCATGATGCCACTGTTGGGGAACGTAGCAGAAATTCAAAATTTTCTACGCATCACCAAGATCAATCTATGGAGTAATCTAGCAATGAGGGAAGGAGAGTGCATCTACATACCCTTGTAGATCGCTAAGCGGAAGCGTTCAAGTGAACGGGGTTGATGGAGTCATACTCGTCGTGATCCAAATCACCGATGATCCTAGTGCCGAACGGACGGTACCTCCGTGTTCAACACACGTACATCCCGATGACGTGTCCTACGCCTTGATCCAGCAAGGGGAGAAGGAGAGGTTGGGAAGACTCCATCCAGCAGCAGCATGACGGCGTGGTGGTGGTGGAGGAGCGTGGTACTCCAGCAGGGCTTCGCCAAGCACCGCAAGAGACGAGGAGGGAGAGGGGTAGGGCTGCGCCAAGAAGGAGATTGAATCGTGTCTATGGCAGCCCAAAACCTCAAGTATATATAGGGGGAGGGGAGGGGCTACGCCCCCACCTAGGTTTCCACCCCTAGGGGTGGCGGCCAGCCCTAGATCCCATCTAGGGGGGCGGCCAAGGGGGGAGAGAGGGGGGCGCACCACTAGGTGGGCCTTAGGCCCATCTGAGCCTAGGGTTTGCCCCCTTCCACTCTCCCTTGCACCTTGGGCCTTGGTGGGGGGGCGCACCAGCCCACCAGGGGCTGGTCCCCTCCCACACTTGGCCCATGCAGCCCTCCGGGGCTGGTGGCCCCACTTGGTGGACCACCGGGACCCTCCCGGTGGTCCCGGTACATTATCGATAAACCCAAAACTTTTCCGGCGACCAAAACAGGACTTCCCATATATAAATCTTTACCTCCGGACCATTCCGGAACTCCTCGTGACGTCCGGGATCTCATCCGGGACTCCGAACAACATTCGGTAACCACATATATCTATTCCCTATAACCCTAGCGTCATCGAACCTTAAGTGTGTAGACCCTACGGGTTCGGGAACCATGCAGACATGACCGAGATAACTCTCCGGTCAATAACCAACGGAGGGATCTGGATACCCATGTTGGCTCCCACATGTTCCACGATGATCTCATCGGATGAACCACGATGTCGCGGATTCAATCAATCCCGTATACAATTCCCTTTGTCTATCGGTACGATACTTGCCCGAGATTCGATCGTCGGTATCCCGATACCTTGTTCAATCTCGTTACCGGCAAGTCTCTTTACTCGTTCTGTAACACATCATCCCGTGATTAACTCCTTGATCACATTGTGCACATTATGATGATGTCCTACCTAGTGGGCCCAGAGATACCTCTCCGTTTACACGGAGTGACAAATCCCAGTCTCGATTCGTGCCAACCCAACAGACACTTTCGGAGATACCTGTAGTGTACCTTTATAGCCACCTAGTTACGTTGTGACGTTTGGCACACCCAAAGCACTCCTACGGTATCCGGGAGTTGCACAATCTCATGGTCTAAGGAAATGATACTTGACATTAGAAAAGCTTTAGCAAATGAACTACACGATCTTGTGCTAGGCTTAGGATTGGGTCTTGTCCATCACATCATTATCCTAATGATGTGATCCCGTTATCAACGACATCCAATGTCCATGGTCAGGAAACCGTAACCATCTATTGATCAACGAGCCAGTCAACTAGAGGCTTACTAGGGACATGGTGTTGTCTATGTATCCACACATGTATCTGAGTTTCCTATCAATACAATTCTAGCATGGATAATAAACGATTATCATGAACAAGGAAATATAATAATAGCCAATTTATTATTGCCTCTAGGGCATATTTCCAACAGAAACTTATTTTGCAGGGTCGGACACTATCCTTGTATTCAAACTCTTCTGTGGTGTATTCGGAGGAGGAACCCGCCTTGCAATGCCGAAGATAACACTGCACGCCGGACTCATCGTCATTGAAGTCTGGTTCAGGGGCTACTGAGGGAGTCCTGGATTAGGGGGTCTCCGGACAGCCGGACTATATCCTTTGACCGGACTGTTGGACTATGAAAACACAAGATTGAAGACTTCGTCCCGTGTCCGGATGGGACTCTACTTGGCGTGGAAGGCAAGCTAGGAAATACGGATATGTATATCTCCTTTTTTGTAACCGACCTTGTGTAACCCTAGCCCCCTCCTGTGTCTATATAAACCGGAGGGTTTTAGTCCATAGGACAACAGACAATCATACCATAGGCTAGCTTCTAGGGTTTAGCCTCTCCGATCTCGTGGTAGATCAACTCTTGTACTACTCATATCATCAAGAATAATCAAGCAGGACGTAGGGTTTTACCTCCATCAAGAGGGCCCGAACCTGGGTAAAACATCGTGTCCCCTGCCTCTTGGTACCCTCCGCCTTAGGCGCACCAGTTTGGGACCCCCTACCAGAGATCCGCCGGTTTTGACACCGACAGGAGCCTTCAGCTAAGTTGTGGATATTACCCCAACCTTGTTTGCAAATGTTTTGGTTGCCGCCTTAAAGGGCACTGCTAGTCACGACACCTTGCATCGTGCAAGGGCGTGAGAAGAATAGGGTGAGACATTGTGATGTTTGGGGTGCATCATGCCTGCACATCCAATGGAGACATACCTCCCCCAAAGAAGAGAACTTCGGAAACACATTCTCGTTTCCACTTGCGGTTACTTCTATCCTTGTC
Organism: Triticum dicoccoides; assembly: GCF_002162155.2. Classification (NCBI taxonomy): domain Eukaryota; kingdom Viridiplantae; phylum Streptophyta; class Magnoliopsida; order Poales; family Poaceae; genus Triticum; species Triticum dicoccoides. Next base: position 540,953,027 of record NC_041392.1, on the reverse strand, counting down.
TTACTTTGCGCAAGCTTATATTGTGTTGCTTATATTAATCATTGTACTTTTTAGTGAGCTTGCCATATAGGTTATCCACCTAGTTGCATATCTAAACAACCTATTTTCTTATTGAACCTGTATTTGGAAGGGAAGTTAATAATTGTTAATCGCCTATTCACCCCTTCATTAGACCATACTGTTCCTTTTAGGCGGCCACAATGATGCTGCGATAGTAGCCCGACCGCTTCGATGATGTTGCGACAACATGCTTTGATGGCTGTGGTGTGCTTTGATGGTTGCGATGCTACGACGACAACCTGTCCGCCTCAATGATGTTGCGACGGTGGCGTGCTTCGAACGATCACGACCATGCAGCGACATCGTGCTTCGACGACAGCAGTGATGCTCCGATGAAGGCCCGACCACTTCGAAGATGTTGCGCCGGCGTGCTTAGGCCATGGCAATGTTGCGACGATGGCACAGATGGTTCGACGATGCTATGACGACAACCTGACTACTCCGATGCTGCTGCAGTGGTATATATGCTTCGACGACGGCTGCGACAATGTAAAGGACACTACTCTAAGCATTGCTATATCAAAGCAACCATTTGGGAGGAGGGATCCAAGCAACCGCGACTCCATTAGCTTGCTAGCACAAAATCCAACAAACACTAACAATCAACGTCAAGAGTATGGTGTTATGGAATTCTCGTTTTTGTGCTTGCTATGTGCTTCCGCTTGAGATTATTTGTAACATCACATACATGTGTAGCTACGTGGCTAAGCAATAAACATCATGCGTGAAGTAGAAGCAAAATGGAACCGCTAAACAGTCGCGGGGTTCAATCATATCCAAGCGCGCGACTAGATGCTACCATGACCACATAGTCAAATAGGTGGGTTAACTTCACGTGGGAACAGAGCGATGCTTCATGCCACATTGATCAAACAGCGACAGACACGGCTGATGAAGCCAAGAAATCATCGTACTTTTTTAAACGTTTTCCTTGTTGTATCCATGTCTATGGAAATGTTTCACACTATTATTAACCGAATATTTTCATTTAAAATATTAATTTGTTTGAAGCAATTTTAAAATATTAAATGAATGTATTTTTTCTCCGCAAAAGAAAACAATGTATTTTTTCTATTTTTTTAGAACAAAATGTATTTTTTCTAGCGGATACCTGATTTTTTTTGGAACCCTATGGCCAGAAGGCCCACGACGAGTCCCCGAAATGAACGCACTTCTCGTTCAGTCCGACCTTCCTTGATAAATAGGCTAGCCAAGCCGAGCCGCGTCCCTCCTACGGAGTCCCACCTCGCCGCCGCCAAACCCTCGCCCCTCTTCCACCGGAGCCCACCGAGCTCTCCCACTCCAGAAATTCTCCGAGCGGGAGCTCGCCCCCTCCAGCGCTGCGTCCTCCTCCAGCTCCAGAGGTAAGCCCTAGGCCCTCGCACAAATCTTGTGATTCCACTCATCTCCAGCTCGCATCCATGTCTCGGCCGGATTGGTTCTAGTTTGCGCCCTGTTCATGGTGTGATGTCTAGGGTTTGTCTCGCAGGGGCTGGTGTTCGCGAGATTCCCGTTGGTTCCCGCGACCCCGCGCGCAGTATCCCCTGGGCGGGCTCGTCCGCCATGTTTCCGCCCAAAGGTCCCAATCCCTACGGGCAGCAGCCACCATACGGCGGGCAGCAATCTTACGGCGGCCAAATCGTATGTCTCTCAAAAACGCGCTGATCTGTTATCTGCTTAGTTGTTATATCCAGATGTGTGGCAGGTTCTCATCTTTTATGTGCGCAAAAACCTGCGCTCTTTTGCCCTACTTTTGCGTGCAGCCTGGTAGCAGTGGATTTGGGGCCTCAGCTGCGGCAGGTGCCCGCGCCGGACAGGGTGCTGCTGGGCAGTATGGAGGGCCTTACGCGTCGGTGTATGGCACACAGCAGGTGGTTAACTAACCGCAGTTCGTGAACATTTTTCAGAATTGGTTTCGCTGTGCAATTTGTTACCCTCCTAATGCCATCCATGCTCACTACTGTTACTGTTTAAGTTGCTCTGTGAGTTGTTGTTAGGGGGAATCTTTATAGCAAAGGCAAATAATGAAGGTTATTAGCTGCCAGTTCGATGCCTTTGGAGTGCAAATGGTTAGTAGAACTGCGCAGCTTCATGCTCTCATAAATCTGATGTATCCACATGGACATCTGAGATAAAAGAAAGCACTAGGTTTGGCCAGTGCTGAAGAGGCTGGCCAGGATTATTGGTTCTAGCTAAAATAAAATTATCTAAAATTTTGCTGTCTGAACCCAAGTAAAACTAAGGTGTCCTCCTGGGCCTGATTTTTTTGTTTGTTTATCCTTTCCTTTATCCACATGAAGAGCAATTAGTATCATGTCATCCCGGCATTGTGCCTAAATTGTTTTGGAATGTTTAAAAGGTCACTGATTCTGTTAGTCCAAAAAACCTAGGAATTGATAATGGCCCTGTGGGATAATCGTACAAAATAAGAACCAGATATCTACAGATTTTAAAGATAAGTAGCAATGATGCAGCATCTAGCTCATATGCCCCTTTTGAGTGGCTGATGTTATCACCCGTCATAATCTATTAGTCCACACTAGAATATTGCTCTGAAAGATGCCATTCTATAGATTACTCAATGTCCAAAACATACTAGTTATGTATGCGGTATGCATCTTTCTATATATATCCTGATAGTGAGGTTTAAGCTTCAGCTTAAAACTGCAAGAATCTGAAGGATCGCAAGTAAAGGTTGCCCTCAAGCCATCTCCTCCACCTTGCCCCTCCCCTGCATAGGTCTGTCAGATCATGCCCGGACGGTTTAGTGGTGTTAGAGACTTCTGAGGGTTTTTGCAAACTAGATATATTTCTGATTTTCCACCACAGATAGGAAACAATGGATTGATTCTGTAGCACTTATCTACAGCTACATAATCCCAAGGTCAGCATTGTGTTGTTGCTGTTTCATTCTTTGTGCCGCGTAATTACCAGGTGATTTGATGTCTGTTTCATTTTGCAAGTTTTTCTTGTCTCCAAATAAGAATATGGCAAAATATAATAGATCCCACCAATTATCATTTCATTTATGTGAATGCCCCTACCATACTGATTAATGGCAGGACAGAGTAGAATATGGTTTGACCAATTATCATTGCATTTATGACGATGCACCATCAAAACAACCGAGCTTGCACCAGGCATGTCATATTCGATATTTTTGAAACAAGCAATGCTAGAGTGCATATTTCAGAATTTAACAAATTGGGTCCTCTTTTAGATAAGGAGTGCATATTTATGTGAGTTGGCTATGTTAACTGGCTTGGTGTCATAGCAGTACCTCGAAGCAGCGAACAGATCAAGTGCTGGAATAATTTGCTGGCTAGTCCACTAGCACTGTAGTTGGTAGTCACGTAGTATCACATAGCTTATCTGTATATCAAGGAATCAAATGATTTGGGGAAAAATTAACATAAACATACTCTTTTAGGTTAAGAAGCTGTTCCTGGGCTGAATTTATCTCGTGCGTCATTTAATATAAACTTATATATACTTGCCTTCACATAATATTTGTAATTTTGTGCATTTTATCAGATTTAACGCGTTAAGTCACTTTACCAGTAGTTCGTACCATGAAGAGCGGACACCAGGAAGAGATTTCTGTTAACCATTCATGTCTTTTTCTTTTGCTATTTCTCAGTTTGCACTTTTTAGGCCTTGTCTCAGTGTCCATCTCGTCTCTTTGTTTCAGCTGTATTGTATGTTGATTACTTTCTTCCATGGTCAGATCTCACCTCCTTCTAGTTTCAAGTGGCACAACTGTTTCATGAGTTCTGTGCATGATATCTTAACTGAATATCTGGTTAAACATTTTGCAGGTTGGGGGAGTTGGTGGCAAAGGTCCGGATTCTTCTAGTCTTCCTAGCCTGCCACCTCATACATCTTCACTATCTCAGTCATCCAAGTTCTCATCTGGATCTGCAGGGTCTAACTTGGCAAGACCAAACGATGACTATATGGCTGTGCGTGGATATGCACAGAAGCTAGACCAGTATGGTACCGATTACACATCAGAGAGAAGAATGTATGGTGAACACTCAGCTAATCTTGGCAGGAGGGATGGCCTTACTGATTTGGATAGAAGATATCCTGATCATATACCTGCAGCCCATCAGGTCAATAATGTGTGCTCACTTTTTTTGGGGCTTTCCCCCTGAATTATTTAATTTAGCGAACTTAATCTTATGACCACCTTTTTTATATCTCAGATTCATGACCGTGTAGAGCAGGTAGTGTTCTTTCCCTTGCAAAACTACGTTCTGCGCCATTTAATGCTGTCTGTTATAGCTAATAATTAATTCTATTCTGTTAATTTTTCAGGGTTCAACAATGCGCCATCAGCCACTTCTGAAAGCTCAGCTGGCGCCTGTGTCTGATATGAGGTACGTTAGCTCACAGCCAGAGCCAGGTCATATATGTTGTTCAGGTTTTTTGTCCACATGGTAGACCATAATCATTCTCACTTTAAAAAGTGCATCAAATGAATGACTATCTGCATGTTCCAAACATCTCTTCTTAGGACTAAAATTTGTTAGTTATTTTAATGTATGCCACCGGCACTTTTGGAAAGCTAAAATTTGCGATCCTTCGTGTGTTTTATCACTGCAACAAAACATAGCACATGCACTGAGTAAAGTATGCATTTCTGGCAGACAAGCCGATTACTTTGCAGGAAGGTCCGCTCCAATCCATCAAGAATCTCAGGAAATTGGTACATATGGAAGGGCTGAAGCTGACCATCGCAACTTGTCCATTCTTGGGAATGTTCCATATGGAGGACAACAGACATCATCATTGTTGGGTGGCGCCCCTAGGACAAACATTGATAGTCTTGGCTATGGGCAAGGATCATCAAGCAGTGGTTATGGGATGAGTCTGCCCCCTGGTCGTGACTATGCCTCGGGGAAAGGCCTTCTCCATCCATCTTCAGATTCTGATTACCGTGACAACATCTTACCCCGTGCACGTCAAGGCATCTCCATGGTCGATGAACGTGCAATTGACCGGATTGGTTATCGTCGTGAGCTGGATCTAAGAGATGAGGAACGTCGAAGGGATCTGCTACTTGAAAGGGAAAAGGAGCTTGAACGGGAACGGGAACGGGAGTTGCGAGACCTTCGAGACCGTGAAAGAGAAAGAGACCGTGAAAGAGAAAGAGAACGTGAAAGGGAAAGGGACCGTGAAAGAATAAGGGAACGTGAAAGAGAAAGGGAGCGGGAGCGTCAAAGGGAACATGAAAGAGAACGTCTTCGCGAGCGCCGCGAGAAGGAGAAGGAGCGGAACAAGAAGCATGTAGCTGATTCAAGGCGTGAGCGCACTCCACCTAGAACCCCTGGTGATCGACGACGTTCTTCTTCTGTTAGGTCTGAGAAGCCTTTGCGGCGCCTTTCACCTCGACGTGATGCTGTGCATAGGTGTCTCCATGTTCTCTATAGCTTTGTGGATGCGCTTCGTCTTTGGTGCAGCCTTTTAAACTAACACTTTCGTTTGTTGTCCTGAAGGCATCGTTCACCTATTAAAGAAATAAAGCGAGAATATTTGTGCAAGGTAAACGAACAGTTGTGTTTGTCACAGTGTTCTTGCAAAAATCAATTGATAGTATTAATTCTTTACGTGCCTCCTTGATGCACTCTGGTCTCCAGTTTCCTTCACTGCTGTCCTTGTAAACCCTGAGATCTTTGCAAACTTATACGTCCACTCTCAGAACTAATATCTGAGAGATTCTGGTTCCACTTACCCATCTATCTACACCAATCCTTGTTTTTGCCTTCCTAGCCACTTTCTCTTTTCTGTTGCCACTTGTCTGGAGATCTCTCATTCTTTATTCTTCCAATTTGGATAACTTGTAAGACTATTCACACCTTAAGCATAGATTGCACCAGAGTGGATATGATTGAGCAATCACGGAGATGTTTTCCATCCTCCATTTCTCTCCGCCTCCTTTATATGCAAACATCATATTTAGTATGTTCAGTTATGCAGCAGTTTTAGTCTGATGCCCAATAGGAACTCATTGCTAATTGGGCTGTCTGGTGCAGGTTTTGCCATTTCGTTTGGTGGATGAGGAGAGAGACTGTTTATCTTTGACAAAAAGATATCCTAGGCTATCAGTTATTCCAGATTTTTCTAAGGTTTGACATTCTATTCATGAATGTTGATGATCAAAGCTTAACGTGAAATCATGGTACTGTAGATTTTTTTTTGCCTTGCTTATTTGTGATTTACTTGTTCTGTAGATTGTCTTGAACTGGGCTAAAGAAAGCCTAAATCTTTCGCTGCATACACCAGTGAGGTATGCTTTTCTATTGGGACTACATAAGTAGATACATGTACTGTTCTATTGGTTTTCTTGCTAAATGTTCTTGAGCTTCCTATTAATGACATGTTTTATACTGTGTTGCTGTAAAATAGCCTGGAGCATGCCATCTGTGAAGATGACGATAAAGCTGATGAAAGCGCACTGGTCTCTTCTGAGAATACATCAAGCACAAAGACCCCTGAAACGATTTGGAATGCAAAGGTCTTTTTGTTTATAATGTTGTGTTCATTTTGAAGTATGAACTATATTAAGTTGTAGTTGATTTGAGTAGTAGCTCCCACAATAAGTAGAGATAGTGTTTATTTGAATGAATTATGTCATTGTACATGCTATAGCAATACTTGTAGAAAGCATGTGGTATATAACTGTCGTGGGCATTAATACTCACTTTGTAGAAAATTATTGCTTGCAAGTACATGAAGTGCAACCTGTGCTGCTGACCTGCACTATCCAAGGGTGTTATGGTCTTCCCCTGGATATCATGCTTGCCCCTCGAGCAATCTTTTGAGAAATGCTAGTCCAATTCTAGCTTTTGGTAGGATGAATTTCCCTTGCATGAAAAATATGTCTTCATCTATGTTTTTAAAGCGTCCCTAAGGCGACGCCTAGGCGACGCCTAGGCGTCGAAGCGCTCCCCCTCCGCTTTGGAAAATCGACCGCTTTGGGCGCCTAGGCGTCCAAAGCGCCCGCCTAGGCGTCGCCTAGGCGCCAAAGCGCCCCCCCTCCCTAAGGCGGTAAGGCGTCGCCTTAAAAACATAGGTCTTCATCATTCCATCACATTGTGACATAGAGACGTCTCAGAAAATAAAGTTGTGCTAGTACAATTTTATGTTGCATATGTAATCTAGTTATTGCGGTGTTTGTATTTATATGTCTCCATGGTAGTCCCATCGCGTGCTTACCCCCTAGCCTTTGCCTAATCTTTTTTTGTTGAAACTGGAGGAATGTTTCCATTGCATTTACTCATCTGATATTGTAAAAAATCACAAGAGTCTGTCTTGGGGTCGACGTTGGCTTGGGTTTTGCTTTTAGTGCTTTTAAGTAATCCAAAAAAGAAAAAATCTATCTCACGTTGGCTGGATATAGAGGCACTTGTTATGCTGTCTTTACCTTACAAGGTAACTCCAACCATCTTGAAGTAATTTCCTTCTGTGCTTACATATATGCCCATGTGCAGGTACTTCTGATGAGCGGTATGAGCAATGGCGCCTTTGCTGACATAACGTCGATGAGAAGTACTGAGGAACGAGTGGTGCACTTGAACAATATCTTAAAATTTGCTGTATTCAAGAAGGATCGTTCACTTCTTGCTATTGGAGGCCCTTGGAATGCAGCACTTGATGGTGGAGATCCAGTGGTTGACTGTTCTTGCTTGATTCGAACGGCTATCAGGTATGCCTTCATCAAGTAAATGTACCATGGATGACTTGCAACTCTGCTAACCCTTCTTCTTGGACAGATATGTGAAGGAACTGGTTCAAGTCGATCTATCTAATTGTACCAGTTGGAATCGTTTCCTCGAGGTACTTCTAAATCTATCTCAGCACCTTCTTGGAACTGTATTTCTTGAATATAGTCTTCTTTAGATGGAAAACATCACCCTTCCATGATATACCTTTTATTTAACTGGTCATAACTGGATTCTCTTCTGAATTGTAGAAGCGCAAACACATATATCATTCCAAAACTATATAATGCACATTTGCATTATGACTCTTTACCAATCAGTTTGCTTCTTGTTAAATTGTTTGACATTTCTCTGCTATTTGTGCTTTAAAATCTCCCCTATCCGAAATGACAATATTCCAAAGGATATTTGTGCTAATAACCATCAGAATATTAGACATTATGACTGGTAACTGGTCAGTTGCAACTGCGATATCAAGCCCTATTCGTATGTGGTTTATTGGCTCTTCCATAGGATAATATGAGAGCATTTACTCCAGTAATTAAGTCATTCGCTTTTCAAGGCATGCTATTATTGCTGAAGTCATCAGCATAATGTAATACATGCATTATACTGCAGGTCCATTACAACAGAGTTGGCAATGATGGACTTTTTAGTCACAAAGAAATTACTGTACTGTTTGTGCCAAACCTGTCGGAATGCGTACCATCTATGGATATATGGAGGGACAACTGGATCGCATACCGAAAATCAAAGATAGAAAGGGAGCAGCTGATTATGAAGAAGGAAAAGGTAAGCTTGTGGTTACTATTATAACATACTTTGTTTTCTTCTGAAACAGCACTAATGGTTCTTACTTCCCGTTGCATTTTAGAGCCCAGGTGATCCAAAGGAACAGAAACAAGGTTTGAAAGACCCTCACTTATCATTCACTGCCTTTTCCTTGCCTAATGAATAAAATAATTAATCCTTGTTTATTTGTCAGCAGTTTTAGAGGAGCCAAGCGATGCTAAAAGTACGAATGATCAATTGAAGGAGGGTGATGGTGCTGCTAAGATTGAGAAAATTGATGCTGATATGGAAATGAAGGAGGGTGATGGTGCTGCCAAGATTGAGAAAATTGATGCTGAAATGGAACTGAAGGAGGGTGATGGTGCTGCCAAGATTGAGAAAATTGATGCTGATATGGAAGAGCAGGGCAAAGATGGAGATGTCAATCTTGCTGGTGATGGTGGGAAGAATCCTGACAATGTTGGGAAGCAAGTTGAGAAGACGGTGGGGGTTGTTGAAGAAAACACTTCTGGTGATGCTTCTGTTGACCATGTCACTGAGGATAAAAAGCCCATGAAAAAGAAAATAATAAAAAAGGTTGTGAAAGTTGTTCGAAAAAAGCCAACTGCTGAAGCTCCAGTGGATAAATCACCTCAGGTTGACAAGAATGCTGTGGCAGAAACTGCGAGCAAAACCGTCGAAAAGCACATTGAACAGAAAAGTGAGGATCTTGGGAAAGAGAAGGCGGGAGCTGGCATCGTTCAACAGCCTGAGGCTAAGAAAACTGGGAAGAAGAAGGTCATTCGCAGGATTGTTAAAAGAAAAGTTCCTGCTTCAGCGACTGAGCCAACAGCCCTTGCTGCACCTGCTGAGGCAAGTAAACAAGATGTGGATGTGCAGCCGGAGAAGATTGTTGAAGGCGTCACTGACGCTGGGAATTCACAGACTAAGCTGGAAGAAGGATTGAAAACTCCTGCTGAAGATATTTCAAACCAGAAGAAAGAAGAAGGATTGAAAACTCCAGCTGAGGATATTTCAAACCAGAAGAAAGAAGAAGGATTGAAAACTCCTGCTGAAGATACCTCAAATCAGAAGAAAGAACAGGAGCTGGAGATAAAGGGAGACATAATGACTGATGATCAAAAGGCAAATACAGATAAGGTTAACCAGCAGGAAGTTGTGGAACAGAAAGATCCAAAAATTGATGAAACAGACGGGAAGAGTGTCAAGAAAACGGATGACAACGAAACAAAGGATAAAGACCAGAAGATGGACTCAAAGAAAAAGTCGCCCATTGACACCAAAGAAAAGAAGAAGTCTGATGAACCTCCTAAACACCCAGGATTCATTCTCCAGGCCAAAAAGAGCAAAGAATATAAAGTATGGTCATCATGCTATATAGTTATCTTTTTTATTTCATATAATACTATAAACTATAATTCAAGCATGGTCTTATTGCCTACGAGATCTTATTGAATGGTTTTCATTTGCAGCTCCGGTCAACATCCCTTTCATTGGATGGCCTCCTGGACTACACCGCCAATGATACAGAGGAGTCTGTATTTGAGGTCCATTTTCTGCTCTGGCTTCTGTAATAATTTGCTAATTGTCATTACAAGAGATCCCTACCTCTGCATTTTTTTCTTCAGCAAATATCTCTGTCCTGTATTTTTGGCTGCTACCAAATTTATGAGCATATAACACAAAGAAGTTACTAAATTGCTTTTGTGGTGATGCTCATGGGGCTTGACATTTATGATTGATATGTTCTTCTGTTACTTTTCAGCTTTCTTTGTTTGCTGAGTCTTTCAGCGAAATGCTTCAATACAGAATGGGTTGTGTGATCCTGTCTTTTCTTGAGGTAACTTCCTTGTGCTTTGTCTATGCTTTGTAAGCTTTGACACACGATCAGCAGTTAGCTTTTCATTCAAGTCTACTTCCATCTACTTTGAAGTTTGGTAGCCGAGTATGCTTGCAAGAAAAATGTCGGGTAGCTTGGGCATAACTGAGAATCCGACTCCATTCTACCAATGTTGTTACCAAACTTTAGGATAATTGCTCCCTGTAATGGTCCAAATTGGGACTTGGAAGTTTGTAACCTGGTAGTTCATGGTAATTTTTGTGGAGTGTACTAAAGCAAAGAATTGGTTGCTTCATGAGGGAAGCAGAGCCGCATCCAGTAGGTTTTGGTAGTGATCTGTTTTCAGTTTTCCTCATGTAGCTTGTTTTGTCCGCACAGAAACTTTACAGGCAGTATGTTGTGAGGAGGAATCAACGTAAGCGCCAAAGAGAGGAAGATCTAAAGAAGGAAGACACAATATCCTTGGAGAAGCGACTAAAGACAACTGATGAAAATGTAACTGGAAGTACCTCAGGTAACCCAGGTAAAAATGATGAAACAATAAAAGAGGGTGGAGAAAAGATAATTGGTGATAATTCATCAGCTTCCCATGAGCAACTGGTAAAAGAGGATGACGAGAAGATGAGTACAGATCATGCTGCCCAGGATGAAATGATGAAAGAGGGTGAGGAAAAGATTGACGCAGATCAGTCAGCAGCTGCCTGTGATGAACCTAAAGCTGATGAGAAAATGGAGGAAGAAGATCCTGAATATGAAGAAGATCCCGATGAAGTAGAATATGAAGGCGCCGAGGACATGGATGATGCCACTGCTGAAGAGCCGGCAGAAGCACAGGTAATGCACACATATATCCTCCGTACCCTTTTGCACCACACATAATATACACAACTGCGAAGTGACCGTATATTAGCTCGTGTTGCTTAAGAAACTACTCTTTGTATTACCGGATGGTCTTTTCCTTCATAACAGCATGGATGCTTGTTGATTTGCCCATGTTCCCTCATGTAAAATAATGTATTTCTACATGTGGAACATTTCCAATTAGTTCCAACAGAATTGAAGGGTAGTGGGAAGCTGCAAGCACCAACTCATCAAGCTTGTTATGGAGTGTAGTGTTAGCTCACTTGTCAAGGCTAATTGCTCTAGTTTTACGTCTGGATTATATTTGAGAGCTTACACCACTATAAATATAAAAATATAGATATTGAGATTTCTCTAGTTAAAGTAGTACTCCCTCCGTCCGGGTTTATTGGGCCCGTGAGCCAGCCATCCGCGTCTGGATTTATAAGGCCTTGAATTAATTTCCCTCGATCTTCTCCACTGCATGCGCGCTAGATTCATTAAAACTTCTGATTAATTAGCTGCATGCAAAACGGCGTGCGCAACCTGCTGCATGCCATTAACTGCCCATAGCGCTGGACGTGGGCATGTATTGGCTGCATGCAAAAGTAAAGCTGGCAACCGGCTGCGTGCTATAATTACAAGCCAATCTGATTGGCCTTTCCCATGCTTCAAAATCACACATAATTAGCGTTAATGTCTTGCTTTGGTACCTGAGTTTTGGCTAGCGGGCCTAAGGCTAGTCATAGTAGGAGTAACTTAGGTAGTAACATAGCGCACTTCGAGAAATTTTTGCTTATGTGGCACGTAGTTAATGAGAAGTGGTAACATAGCGCTTCTCAAGACAAGATGAGTCTACAAGCCATTAAATGAAGCCACATATGACACCACTAGTATGTTACTTTGCACTATGAAGGTGGTAACTTAGACTAGTGTCAGATGCATGACACTAGTATAAGTTACTTCCCACTATGACCAGCCTAATAAACCCGGACGGAGGAAGTACGTAGGAATCACTGATTTGGGGATGTGGGCACTGTGATGATGGGACACGCGACATGGATATGGCATTTTTCAGAAACAGCCTTATGGGGATATCTTGAGTTTATATAAATAATTCAAAAAATACAGCAGTAAGGGTAAATTTATATTTTCAAGATGTGAGATCAAAGTACTTCCTGTTTGTTTTCTCTCTACTGCCTTTTCAACGATAGAAAATTCAATCAAGATGGGGATATCTTGAGTTTATATAAATAATTCAAAAAATACAGCAGTAAGGGTAAATTTATATTTTCAAGATGTGAGATCAAAGTACTTCCTGTTTGTTTTCTCTCTACTGCCTTTTCAACGATAGAAAATTCAATCAAGTTAAACAAAGAATAAAGGTAGAGCTACTAGCTTACTATCGTGGATGAGTACATGCTAGCAGCCGAGCAAACAAAGAATAAAGAGAACAAAAAGCGGAGAAAACATAGAAGGAATGTGTGCTTGTAGGTGCTGTGAAACTAGTTATGGGTAAACTGTGCTTACCTTTGTCTATTCATTAACCTCTGCTGCAGAATGAGGATAACTCAAACGAAAGAGAAACCAAGCCAGAAGAGGTAACTGCAGAAGATGATGGAAAGAGGACAACGGAGAATCTTAAGTTGGAAAAAGCAGAAGAGGACAAGCAGTCTGTAGCAGAGAAAGGAGATTTGAAAGAAGTTGAAGAGAAATCTGTTGGTAAGGAGGGAAAGATATCTGGTTCACAAAAAGGAGATTCAGCGAAACATGATGTGGTTGATAAGGACCTGTTGCAGGTACATTTTGCTGTTGCCTCGTATAAGAGATTAGGAGTTGCATTAAAAGTTAAAACTCTGTCTGTTACATGGATCCCAGGTTATTGCTAACATATGATGTTCTTTTCCCTCTATAGGCTTTTAGGTACTTCGACCAAAACAGAGTTGGTTATATAAAGGTAGTGTAATAAGCGATACCGTTGTTCTTTTGGAAGCAATTCGTCATTTGGATACGTGAAGACATTATTCTTATAATTTTTACAAATGCAGGTGGATGATTTAAGGTGCATCCTTCACAACTTGGGGAAATTTTTATCCAACAGGGATGTGAAGGTCAGTCAATTGACTCTGTTCATTGAATTCCATACTATCTTTTTTACCATATCTTCTGGAACTTGATACTTATTTGTTCCAATCTGGTCTTGAAATTTCACCCACTAATTAACTTACCACCTCTTGCTGAAATGCTCCTCTGATTCAAATGAATTCTATAGGATTTTTGGAGGATTTGTATCCTTAGGTCCTTTGATTCACAGTATTGGAATCCTTAGGAATTTTAAAGAAATAAAATTGTATATACGATTTAGTAGCAGTTCTGTTCTCACCTCAATATGGATACCTTTTAACTTCTGGTTAGCTTGATAGTATACGTCTACACCCTAGATTGGTTATAGGTAACTATTAACGATTAGTGAGTACACAATGGAAAAAAATAAGGTGTATTTGTCAATTGGATATACTTGCACTTTTGGGGGTGGTGAGCTGCAGCATGCATACGTCGTGTGGGTTTTACATCCTGCAAAACACTAATAACGGTTCTTGTTTTGATGACCATCTTTTGGATGTTTTTGACCGGCATCTAACGCTGGCATGTTGTTCACTGTCTGCAGGACATGGTTCAAATTGCTCTTGCTGAGAGCAATTCTGCAAGGGATGGTCGCATTATCTATACAAAGCTTGTCAAGAAAGCTGACCTCTGATCTGGACCTGGTTTTGGCCCTAGCAGCTAGTTGAGTTATGGAACTTGTTTGTTGGAGATTCTTGACAGTGAATCGATGATCAATGGAAAGTCACCCGAGTAGTGTACTTCCATGTAGCTGGGAGCTAGTTTTTGTTTCTTTGAATGAATATTTGTTAATGAACTGATATCGTTTGTATGTTGACCTACTAGGAAAATTTCATTAGATTTTTTTCACACAGCAAACATAATGGCCTAATAATAATAACATTTCCTGGTGTTGTATTTTTTATTTTCTTTTGGCGCCACACAATTAATCTTGTGTCAACTATGCCAGGTTGGGAAAACATGAGAATATGACTAGCTACTAGTGTAGTATAAAAGAAAAAATACAATCTCTGTACACTAATGTTAGATGTTTTTGTAGTTCAATTTGAACTGCAAAATTGGTCTTAAATTAGTTTATAGAGGGAGTTCCAATGCTTGATATGCAGGAGTTCCAATGCAAAAGTCTTAAAAAGCCCATAGTTGAGAGCAAGAGAGTAATGGCCAAGTGTACCCCCATGCTATAACTAATCTCGCAACAATAATCCGAGACGTCATTGATGCATGAAGCTTGCTCTTCAAAGTAGTCCACTTGATTCATTAGCGATGCCGGGACAGCGGAGGCCCCTGTGAATGTGTCCATGTTAGTGAGGTCCATAAGTAATACTGCCTCAATCGAGAATTTTTATGAAAATGTTTCATTTGCTTCTTTTCAATGGAAGTTTCATTTTTCCAAAATGTATCTTAATATTTGGCCTAATTCGTCTTCTGATGATCGATTCAACCTCTGATCAAAAAGATAGAACCTTTGGTTCTATTTCATCTCTTCAAAAATATTTTTGCAAGCTGTTTTATATTGTGGGGTGGAGGTAGTATTTAGGCCCAAACATGATACAAACCCATGTATACACATCAAGCCCAACTAGCAGGGAAAACAACCCGATGACTAGGTTTGTTTGCATGCATATTTTTCTTATACATCTAGATCATTTTTCGTAAATAATAAATATAGATCCGTATACATCAAGAACATTTTTTACATGTTTAATCTTTTTAAAAAATACTCCCTCCGGCCCAAAATTCTCGTCTTCTACACACGGATGTATCTAATACTAAAATGTGACTTGATACATTCATATTTAGACAAATTTAAGACAAGAATTTTGGGATAGAGGAAGTATATGATTAACATTTTCAAATACAATGATTAGCATTTTTTCAAATACATGTTTTGATGTCTACTTGTGCCATACACATGGTACATTTTTTGTATACATCTGAAACATTTATTTTACACTATATGTTTAAAAAAAATTAAACACATGTTTTTGAACATTGTTTTTTGAATATGTGTTGAAGCATTGTTTTCAAATTCTATCAACATTTTCTATAAGTTGCACCAACATGTTTTTAACATTGCACACACATTTTTTTTTCAAAATTAAGGGATTTTTTAAAAATATATATGTATTTTAGTTTTGTTAATGTAACAAAGAAAAATCAAAAAAAGGAAAATGAAAAAAACAAAATCGAGTGAACGAACGATATAGTATATATAACGAACTAAAAAAATTGAACCAACAACGCTATTGGGTCGGCCCTTTACCACGTCGCTTCAGGCGAGAAGTTGCTCAAAAAAAGTCACCCCCTCGTGGTTCCTCAAAAAGAAAAAAAGTCGCCCCCCTAGTCTGCTCGCCGCGTTGTCTCAGATCAACCGATCTTGCTAGGGAGTCTGATGCCGCTCTCCGCCGGGCACTACAGACATGTTTGGTTGCTTGCATATAGGCCAACCAGGCCCGTGCAGGAAGACTGTGGCCCGTTTGGTTGCCTGCGTTCATTCTTGGGCTTGCATAGCACGAAACTCAAAGCACCTCTGGCCTGTCTTGCTGGGAACGCTGGAATCGACAGTTTCTCCAGAGTTAGGCATGTGCAATGCACGTGGGCGACGAGGCTTGCACGCGAGGAGCCACACTCGAGAAGCCGCGTTGCTTCCCGAAGTCCCAACAGTTATTCCCCTCACTGCTCACTCTCCCCTCTCCCCTCTCTCCACTCTCACTAACGGCGGCGGCGGCGACTTTCAGCACATCGAAGAACAACAAGGCGACCGCCAGCCCCTTCATTGGCATCTGCATCATCACCTCCCGCACTTTGGCAATGGCAGTAAGCACTTTTTTCACCTCCCCACGTACTCATTCGCATTCCATTCGCGTTTAGGTTCGATCCGCATTATGGGAATGGGGAATCGGGGTAAATAGCCATATGAGTGATCATAACATCATCACGAGTTCGTAGTACCGACGGATTTGAGGTCACTGATCGGAGTACAAGGGTAATGGGTATTGGGGATAAATCTTACACAGTAGTCCTAGATCTTAGCCTCGACGACCCTAGAGGCGGTTGGAGCGGCGGGTGCCCTTGCCCTTGTTATTCTCCTCGAGCCGCACCACCGTCTCTTCTTCCTTGCCGGAGTCTAGATCGATTGTCATGCTTTGTTACACCGGGTGGCAAACCCGGTCAGCAATCTCAATCCATGATATATGCAAAAAAAGATCGGTATGCTTCGGTGTCCTGGCTTCGGCGCCCTTACTACCATCGCAACCGCAACTTCTTCTACCTCCATCGCCATCGCTTCTTGTTCCTCCTCCACCGCCATCACAGTCCTTGTCGTGAAGTACGCTGCGACACAATGGTCATGAGGGCGCCTGTACTCTCTGTACTTGGCCCACCTTGACCTCTGTTGAGCGTCACTGGAATCGGCCTGATTCATGGCCCAACGAAGGATGTCGACTGACATAGCTGTAGCGATCCGATCCCAATGGATTGAAGTCTCTGTGGTTAAGTGTCATTCCTGGATCGGTATGCTGACACACACAGTACTCGAGGAATTATATCAGAGTTCAATCACACACTTATTATGTCGAGGTCCTCATAAAGAGTGATGTATTACAATAATATGGCTGAAGGCCATCTAATAAAATAACTGCGGAAGCTTCGAAGGTAAATGAGTCCTCCAACTCCACGGCAAAACTGAGTGCATGACAACGACCTATCGCATCTTACTCTTCGTCTGAAAATTCTACAACATGAGACGTTGCAGCCGTGTAGGTCAGCACATGGAATATGCTGGCAAGATCACACCATAGAGCAATGATGAAATAGCTATCACTACATGCATATTTGGCTGGTGGAGACTCTAAATTTAACATCTGCATAAAGCTAATTTTTCCCTACAACAAAGGAATAGATTTTATTTAACTACCATGTTTAAACCATTATTGAGAAGGTTCCCCCAACTCAGAGCCAGAATTACCATGTAACAATATTAATAACCCAACAAATTTATTAAGTAAAGTGATGATATCAATCAATAATTCATATACCAGATACTCAAGATGTCCATAACCGGGGAACCGACTAACCATGATTAGTTTATACACTCTGCAGAGATTTGTGCACTTTTCCCCACAAGACTCGACCACCTCCAAGATCGGAAGATCGAGACATAATCTTTCTGAAGCATTAACTCTTTACTCTGGGTAGACAGTTACACCTACTTTCCCCTACATCTGCTAGCCTACCACTGAAAGAGGTCACACAACTTACTCAACTATGCCAGAGCCCATAATGGCTTGTGGCTGCACACGGAAGTTTCTAGCATGAATAATCTTATGATCCCTTTGAGCCTGGGTGGCATTCCATAGGATGATCACACGAGTACTCCAGGATATCCTAGGACAACACTGGCGGCAGCGGCAGGCGGCATCGGCGACGACTGCGGGAGGCGACGGGCAGCTAACGAGGGGAGGAGGGGCCGATGTTGGGGAACGTTGCAGAAAATTAAAATTTTTCCTACGGTTTCACCAAGATCCATCTATGAGTTCATCTAAGCAACGAGTCAAGGGAGAGAGTTAGCATCTACATACCACTTGTAGATCGCGTGCGGAAGCTTGCAAGGTGATGATGTAGTCATACTCGACGTGATTCGAATCACCGATGACCAAGTGCTGAACGGACAGCACCTCCGCGTTCAACACACGTACGGGACGGGAGACGTCTCCTCCTTCTTGATCCAGCAAGGGGAAAGGAGAGGTTGAGGAAGACAGCTCCACCGGCAGCACGACAGCGTGGTGATGGTGGAGAGGCAGTACTCCGACAGGGCTTCGCCAAGCACACAACGGAGGAGGAGAGGTGTTGGGGAGGGGAGGGCTGCGCCTTGGAGGGTCGTGTGGCTGCCCTCCCCTCACCCCTCTATTTATAGGGGGAAGGGAGAAGGGGGCCGGCCCCCTAGAACCCATCTAGGGGGGGTGCGGCGGCCTAGGGGAGAGGGGAGAGGGTGGCTTGCCCCCCAAGCCAAGGGGGGCGCCCCCTCTAGGGTTCCCCCCTCAACCCTAGGCGCATGGGCCCAAGGGAGGGGGTGCGGCCAGCCCACCAGGGGCTGGCTCCCTGCCCCACGCAGCCCATGTGGCCCCCCCGGGAGGGGTGGCCCCTCCCGGTGGACCCCCGGAACCCTTCCGGTGGCCCCGGTACAATACCGGTATGACCCCGAAACTTCCCGGTGTCTGTTTGACAACTTCCCATATATAAATCTTTACCTCCGGACCCTTCCAGATCTCCTCGTGACGTCCAGGATCCCATCCGGGACTCCGAACAACATTCGGTAGTCACATACTAGTCTTCCTAATAACCCTAGCATCACCGAACCTTAAGTGTGTAGACCCTACGGGTTCGAGAGACATGCAGACATGACCGAGACGCTCTCAGTCAATAACCAACAGCGGGATCTGGATACCCATGATGGCTCCCACATGCTCCTCGATGTTGTCATCGGATGAACCACGATGTCGAGGATTCGATCAAACCCTGTATGCAATTCCCTTTGTCAATCGGTACGTTACTTGCCCGAGACTCGATCGTCGGTATCCCAATACCTTGTTCAGTCTCGTTACCGGCAAGTCACTTTACTCGTACCGTAATGCATGATCCCGTGTCCAACACCTTGGTCACATTGAGCTCATTATGATGATGCATTACCGAGTGGGCCCAGAGATACCTCTCCGTCATACGGAGTGACAAATCCCAGTCTCGATCCGTGTCAACCCAACAGCTACTTTCGGAGATACCTGTAATGCACCTTTATAGTCACCCAGTTACGTTGTGACGTTTGATACACCCAAGGCACTCTTACGGTATCCGGGAGTTACACGATCTCATGGTCGAAGGAAGAGATACTTGACACTGGCAAAGCTCTAGCAAAACGAACTACACGATCTTTTATGCTATGCTTAGGATTGGGTCTTGTCCATCACATCATTCTCCTAATGATGTGATCCCGTTATCAACAACATACAATGTCCATAGTTAGGAAACCATGACTATCTGTTGATCACAACGAGCTGGTCAACTAGAGGCTCACCAGGGACATATTGTGGTCTAAGTATTCACACGTGTATTACGATTTCCGGATAATACAGTTATAGCATGAATAAAAGACATTTATCATGAACATTGAAATATAATAATACTTTTATTATTGCCTCTAGAGCATATTTCCAACAGTCTCCCACTTGCACTAGAGTCACCAATCTAGTTACATTGTGATGAATCGAACACCCATAGAGTTCTGGTGTTGATCATGTTTTGCACGCGAGAGAGGTTTAGTCAGCGGATCTGCGACATTCAGATCCGTGTGCACTTTGCAAATCTCTATGTCTCCATCTTGAACATTTTCACGGATGGAGTTGAAACGACGCTTGATGTGCCTGGTCTTCTTGTGAAACCTGGGCTCCTTGGCGAGGGCAATAGCTCCAGTGTTGTCACAGAAGAGTTTGAT
>NC_041392.1:540847861-540927340 GCF_002162155.2 Triticum dicoccoides | reverse complement strand
GGTGCGGCGGCCTAGGGGAGAGGGGAGAGGGTGGCTTGCCCCCCAAGCCAAGGGGGGCGCCCCCTCTAGGGTTCCCCCCTCAACCCTAGGCGCATGGGCCCAAGGGAGGGGGTGCGGCCAGCCCACCAGGGGCTGGCTCCCTGCCCCACGCAGCCCATGTGGCCCCCCGGGAGGGGTGGCCCCTCCCGGTGCACCCCCGGAACCCTTCCGGTGGCCCCGGTACAATACCGGTATGACCCCGAAACTTCCCGGTGTCTGTTTGACAACTTCCCATATATAAATCTTTACCTCCGGACCCTTCCGGATCTCCTCGTGACGTCCAGGATCCCATCTGGGACTCCGAAAAACATTCGGTAGTCACATACTAGTCTTCCTAATAACCCTAGCGTCACCGAACCTGAAGTGTGTAGACCCTACGGGTTCGGGAGACATGCAGACATGACCGAGACGCTCTCAGTCAATAACCAACAGCGGGATCTGGATACCCATGATGGCTCCCACATGCTCCTCGATGTTGTCATCGGATGAACCACGATGTCGAGGATTCGATCAAACCCTGTATGCAATTCCCTTTGTCAATCGGTACGTTACTTGCCCGAGACTCGATCGTCGGTATCCCAATACCTTGTTCAGTCTCGTTACCGACAAGTCACTTTACTCGTACCGTAATGCATGATCCCGTGTCCAACACCTTGGTCACATTGAGCTCATTATGATGATGCATTACCGAGTGGGCCCAGAGATACCTCTCCGTCATACGGAGTGACAAATCCCAGTCTCGATCCGTGTCAACCCAACAGCTACTTTCGGAGATACCTGTAATGCACCTTTATAGTCACCCAGTTACGTTGTGACGTTTGATACACCCAAGGCACTCTTACGGTATCCGGGAGTTACACGATCTCATGGTCGAAGGAAGAGATACTTGACACTGGCAAAGCTCTAGCAAAACGAACTACACGATCTTTTATGCTATGCTTAGGATTGGGTCTTGTCCATCACATCATTCTCCTAATGATGTGATCCCGTTATCAACGACATCCAATGTCCATAGTCAGGAAACCATGACTATCTGTTGATCACAATGAGGTGGTCAACTAGAGGCTCACCAGGGACATATTGTGGTCTAAGTATTCACACGTGTATTACGATTTCCGGATAATACAGTTATAGCATGAATAAAAGACATTTATCATGAACATTGAAATATAATAATACTTTTATTATTGCCTCTAGGGCATATTTCCAACAGCCGGGGGGAGGGGGGTCCGGTATTTATAGGCGGGAGGGGGCGGCTCCGGGGTGGCTTGGAGGAGGGGGCAAGGCGGCGGCGAGGCGACTCGTGGTCGAGACGGGCACGACGATGGTGGCGTGCTCCGGTCGGACTCCGACTCAGGGTCGGTGGTGGCGGCGACTTGGGCCAGTTGGGCTTCGGCCCAGTTCGGTCCGAAGTTTTTTTAAAACATTTTTCGAAAATACGAAAAATAGGGAAAACCTAATAAAAATATTTTCAAAAATTCTAGAAAAAATCACAGTCCCTCCTAATTAAATGGGTTAAAGTGATCATTTTTCTGGACCTAAATGCCTAAAATAAAATAAACATTTTTAGTACTAATACTAATAAATAAACTTGCAAATAAAATCCAAATAAAATATATTTTTATTCAAAATTAAATTCCCAATATTTTCTTGCTGTTTTGAAGAACTCATATTATCTTCTCTCATTATTTTATTTATTTTGAAATAATTGGAAAAATAATTTCAAATAAAACACTTTGATCCAATTTGCCAATTTTGAAAATTCAAAGATGGATTTTTGTGAGAACCTGCAACTCTCTCATCCGGTCCTTGAGTTGCTTAAGGTTTCTAGGATCAAAATTCCAAATAAAACAAATTCAAAAAAATGCAAAAATTATGGATGCATATGATGATCTAATGAATAACATTCAAATTGAAAATTGGGATGTTACAAACCTACCCCCCTTAAGATGAATCTCGCCCTTGAGATTCAGGTTGGCTAGCAAAAAGGTGTGGGTGGTCTTTTCAGAGGTCTTCTTCTCATTCCCAGGTGGCTTCCTCCTCGGTATGGTGGCTGCACTGAACTTTGCAAAACTTGATAACCTTGCTGCGGGTAACTCGGTTGGCAAACTCGAGAATCTTGACGGGTTTCTCCTCATAGGCCAGGTCACTCTCCAACTGAATTGCTTCCAGGGACACTGTATCTCTTAGAGGAATATCAGCCATCTCTGAATGGCATTTCTTCAACTGGGAAACATGAAATACATCGTGAACCCCTGACAAACCTTCGGGTAATTCCAACTTGTAGGAAACTTCGCCCATACGCTCCAAAACTCTATATGGCCCTACAAACCATGGCGCTAACTTTTCCTTAACTCCAAACTATTTAACTCCTCGAAGCAGTGACACACGAAGATATGATCTGTCTCTGACTTCATAGGTTACATCCTTGCGTTTAGTATCGACATAACTCTTCTGCCTGGACTGGGCTACCTTGAGTCTATCACGAATCAACTTGACCTTCTCCTCAGACTCTCTGATTAAATCTGGTCCGAACAATTGTCGATCCCCAACTTCATCCCACATCAATGGTGTCCTACACCTCCTTCCATACAAAGCTTCGAAAGGGGCCATCTTCAAACTAGCTTGGTAGCTGTTGTTGTATGAGAACTCTGCGTAAGGAAAATTATCATCCCAACTAGATCCATAATCTAGCGCACAAGCTCTCAACATGTCCTCCAGAATCTGTTTGACTCTCTCGGTCTACCCATCTGTCTGTGGATGAAAGGCTGTAATGAACTCTAGCCTGGTACCCAAAGTCTGGTGCTACTGATTCCAAAACTTCGAAGTAAACTGTGTTCCTCTATCTGATACGATGGTCCTCGGAACTCCATGCAGACATACGATCCTGGTCATGTATATCTTGGCCAACTTCGCACTCGTATAAGTGGTTTTCACTGGGATAAAGTGAGCCACTTTGGTCAAGCGATCAACTACAACCCAAATGGAGTCATATCCTGAACGTGTCCTGGGTAATCCGGTGATGAAATCCATGCCAAGCTTATCCCACTTCCATTCGGGTATCGGCAAAGGCTGAAGTAATCCTACTGGTTTATGATGCTGTGCCTTAACTCTTTGACATACGTCGCATACTTCTACATACTCGGCGATATCCTTCTTCATACCTGTCCACCAGAAACGTTCCTTCAAGTCCAAATACATCTTGGTGTTGCCTGGGTGAATCGAGTAAGGCGAATCATGAGCCTCCTGAAGAATTAACTTCCTGATCTCAGGGTCACTGGGCACATAGATGCGATCCTCAAACCATAAAGTTCCGTATTTATCCTCACGAAAACCTTTGGCCTTTCCTTTACTCATCTTTTCTTTTATCTCAACAATTTCCTTATCAATCTTCTGAGCTTCTCGAATTTTTCCCAATAAAGTGGGCTGAAGTTCCAACGTTGCAAAAAAACCTCTCGGAACTATCTCCAAGCGAAGTTCTCTGAGATCATCGGCTAACTCCTGAGGTAATCCTCCGGTTATGAGAGTATTGACATAACTCTTGCGGCTTAAAGCGTCAGCTACAACATTGGCCTTTCCTGGGTGATAATGCAGTTTCATGTTATAATCCTTTATGAGCTCCAACCATCTCCTCTGCCCAAGGTTCAACTCCTTCTGCATGAAAATGTACTTCAAACTCTTATGATCCGTGTAAACATCACAACGATTTCTGATAAGAAAATGCCTCCAAGTCTTGAGCGCATGCACTACGGCTGCTAACTCCAAATCATACGTGGCATAATTCAACTCATGAGGTCGAAGCTGTCGTGAGGGATATGAAACAACTCTTCCTTCTTGCATAAGAACGCCTCCAAGTCCCTGGCGAGAAGCGTCGTAATATACTTGGAAATCCTTGCGTATATTCAGAAGAATTAGCACTGGGGCTGTAACCAAACATTTCTTCAACTCCTGAAAATTGGCCTCACACTCCTCGGTCCATTTGAACTTGGTGTCCTTCTTCAATAACTCCATCATGGGCTTCGTAATCTTGGAAAAAATTCTCAATGAATCTCCGATAATATCCCGCGAGTCCAAGGAAACTTCGTATCTCTCCAACTGAGGTGGGTGCCAACCACTCGGTGATAGACTGAACCTTGGAAGGGTCTACTACTATACCTTCTCCTGATATAACATGTCTGAGGAATCCGACTACCTTCAACCAAAACTCGCATTCGCTGAACTTGGCATATAGTTGATGTTCTCTGAGTTTCTCGAGAACCAAGCGCAAATGTTCCTTGTGTTCTTCTTCATTCTTTGAGTACACCAATATATCATCAATGAACACTACAACAAACTTATCCAAGAACTCCATGAACACCTTATTCATCATACTCATAAAGTAGGCAGGGGCGTTAGTCAAACCAAAAGACATGACCGTGTACTCATATAGCCCATACCTTGTGGTCAAAGCTGTCTTAGGTATATCCTGTTCTCGGATCTTCAGCTGGTGATATCCTGATCGAAGATCGATCTTGGAGAAAACTTTAGCTCCCTGTAGCTGGTCAAACAAATCATTGATCATCGATAGATGATATTTGTTCTTGATTGTCACCTCATTCAATGCACGATAATCAACAACCATTCTAAAGGATCCATCCTTCTTCTCAACTAAGAGCACTGGGGCTCCCCACGGTGATGAACTTGGGCGAATGTAACATATCTCCAATAACTCCTTAATCTTCTTCTTAATTTCCTCCAGATTGTTTGCGGGCATCCGATACGGTCTCTTGGATATTGGTCCGGTGCCTGGCAACAGCTCGATCAAAAAAACTCTATGTCTCGGTCTCGTGGCATGCCTGGTAATTCCTCCGGGAATACATCGGGATAATCATTCACAACTGGCACTTCCTCCTGAACAACTCCCGAGAGTGAATTTACTTGAGTCCTCCTTGGTGCATGCCTAGACACATACTTGGTCCGTTTCCCCTCTGGGTGGTGAGAAGAATTGACTTACTAGCACAATCGATGTTTCCTCCATACTTCGATAACCAATCCATGCCTATTATTACATCCAATACTTGTGCTTCCAAAATAATGAGATCCGTGGGAAAAACATGCTTACCTATGGTCAATGGCAACTGATAACACCCCCGGCTAGCCATACACGCTGCTCCTGGTGAGCTCACTAACATAGGTGACCTAAGGGCTACGGTTGGCAACTTAAACTTGTCCACAAATCCCCTTGATATGTATGAATGCGATGCACCAGTGTCAAAAAGAACAAGGGATGTAAATGACTTAATCAAAAACTTACCAATAACTGCATCAGACTGCTCTTCAGCTTCCTCCATGTTGACGTGATTCACCTGACCTCTGGTGAAGGGATTTGGCTTCTTTCCTGAGCTTCCATTGCCATTGCCATTCTTTGCTTCAGGACACTCAGTGGCGTAGTGCCCGGTATTCCCGCACTTGAAACAAGTAATGTGACCCAGATCCTTCTTGGCGGGTGTCGCGGGGTTGGAACGACTCTGACTGTTGTTTCCTCCACTCCCATTACCATTCTTTGGGCCACTGTGGTTATGTGTATTCCCTCCATTGTGAGAATGGCCTCCATGGTTATGTCCTCCATGGGTATGATGAGTGTGTCCTCCCGAGTACGGGGAATATTGGGGCTTATGTTGAGCTCCGGAGTTGTACTTCCCCTGTCCATACTTCCGCTTGCGGTTCTCTATCTGCTGCTGTTTGCCTTCAATCATGAGGGCCCTGTCTACCAACTCCTGGTAGTTGGTGAATGTTGCCACCATCAACTGCATACTCAGCTCATCAGTCAACCCTTCAAGAAACTTCTCCTACTTCGCGGCATCTGCGGCCACATCATCTGGGGTGTAGCATGCTAACTTGCTGAACTCATCCACGTACTGCGCCACAGTACGATTCCCCTGGCGTAAGTTGCGAAACTCACGCTTCTTCATACTCATGGCTCCAGCTGAGACATGTGAGGTGCGGAAGGCCTACTGAAACTGATCCCAAGTAACATTGGCCACGGGGAAAGTGGCGGTGTAGTTCTCCCACCATGAGGCTGTGGGTCCATCCAGTTGATGTGCGGTGCTACCTTTTGAGCATGCGTTGGTTTTCCCTTGAAGAGGAAAGGGTGATGCAGCAAAGTAGCGTAAGTATTTCCCTTAGTTTCTGAGAACCAAGGTATCAATCCAGTAGGAGACTACACGCAAATCGCCTAGTACCTGCACAAACAAATAAGAACCTTGCAACCAACGCGATAAAGGGGTTGTCAATCCCTTCACGCCCACTTGCAAAAGTGAGATCTGATAAAGATAATAATATAAATATTTTTGGTATTTTTGTGGTCTATATTGGAAACTTATTTGATGTAAAGTAGACCCGGGGGCCATAGGTTTCACTAGTGGCTTCTCTCAAGATAGCATGTATTACGGTGGGTGAACAAATTACTGCCGAGCAATTGATAGAAAAGCGCATAGTTATGATGATATCTAAGGCCATGATCATAAACATAGGCATCACATCCGTGTCAAGTAGACCGAAATGATTCTGCATCTACTACTATTACTCCACATACCGACCTCTATCAGCATGCATCTAGAGTATTAAGTTCATAAGAACGGAGTAACGCATTAGGCAAGATGACATTATGTAGAGGGATAAACTCAAGCAATATGATATAAACCCCATCTTTTTATCCTCGATGGCAACAATACAATACGTGTCGTTTCCCTTTCTGTCACTGGGATCGAGCACCGCAAGATTGAACCCAAAGCTAAGCACTTCTCCCATTGCAAGAAAGATCAATCTAGTAGGCCAAACTAAATCGATAATTTGAAGAGACTTGCAAAGATATCAAATCATGCATATAAGAATTCAGAGAAGAATCAAATAATATTCATAGATAATCAAGTTCATAAACCCACAATTCATCGGATCTCGGCAAACACACCGCAAAAAGAGTTACATCGAATAGATCTACAAGAAGATCAAGGAGAACTTTGTATCGAGATCCAAAGAGAGAGAAGAAGCCATCTAGCTAATAACTATGGACCCGAAGGTCTGTGGTAAACTACTCACACATCATCGGAGAGGCTATGGTGTTGATGTAGAAGCCCTCCATGATCGAATCCCCCTCCGGCAGATCGCCGAAAAAGGCCCCAAGATGGGATCTCACGGGTACAGAAGGTTGCGGCGGTGGAAAAGGTGTTTCGTTGCTCTCACCGAAGGTTTCAGGGTATAAGAGTATATATAGACGAAAGAAGTAGGTCGATGGAGCTGCGAGGGGCCCATGAGGGTGGGGGGCGCCCCCTCCTGCCTCGTGGCTTCCTCGCTGCTTCCTTGACGTCCACTCCAAGTCTCCTGGATTTCGTTTGTTCCAAAAATGATCCTCGCGAAGGTTTCATTCCGTTTGGATTCCGTTTGATATCCCTTTTCTGCGAAACACTGAAATAGGCAAAAAACAGCAATTTGCATTGGGCTTTCGGTTAATAGGTTAGTCCCAAAAATAATATAAAAAGGTATAATATAGTCCATTAAACATCCAAAACAGATGATATAATAGCATGGAATAATAAAAAATTATAGATATGCTAGATACATATCAAGCATCCCCAAGCTTAATTCCTACTCGTCCTCGAGTAGGTAAATGATAAAAATATAATTTTTGATGTGGAATGCTCCCTAACATAATTTTCACTGTAATTCTCTTTATTGTGGCATGATTTTTTAGATCCAAAATATTCAAGATAAAAGTTTAATATTGACATAAAAATAGTAATACTTCAAGCATCCTAACCAAGCAATTATGTCTTATGAAAATAACATAGCCAAAGAAAGCTTATCCCTATAAAATCATATAGTTTGGCCATGCTTCATTTTCATCACACAAAATGCTCCCATCATGCATAACCCCGATGACAAGCCGAGCAACTGGTTCATACTTTTTAACGCGCTTCGGCCTTTTCAAACCTTACGCAATACATGAGCGCAAGCCATGGATATAACACTATAGGTGGAATAGCATATGATGATGGGGGTTGTGTGAGGAGACAAAAAGGAGAAAGTCTCACATTGACGCGGCTAATCAACGGGCTATGGAGATGCCTATCAATTGATGTCAATGCGAGGAGTAGGGATTGCCATGCAACGGATGCACTAGATCTATAAGTGTATGAAAGCTCATCAAAAGAAACTAAGTGGGTGTGCATCCAACTTGCTTGCTCACGAAGACCTAGGGCATTTTGAGGAATCCCATCATTGGAATATACAAGCCAAGTTCTATAATGAAAAATTCCCACTAGTATATGAAAGTGACAAAATAAGAAACTCTCTATCATGAAGACCATGGTGCTATTTTGAAGCACAAGTGTGGAAAAAGGATAGTAACATTGCCCCTTCTATCTTTTTCTCTCATTTATTTATTTGGGCTTGTTTGGCCTCTTTCTTTTATTTCATAGTCTCCATCCTTCTTTCCTCACATGGGACAATGCTCTAATAATGATGATCATCACACTTTTATTTACTCATAACTCAATGTTACAACTCGATACTAGAACAAAAATATGACTCTATGTGAATGCCTCCGGCGGTGTACCGGGATATGCGAAGAATCAAGAGGACATGTATGAAGGAATTATGAAATTGGCTTTGCCACAAATATGATGTAAACTACATGATCATGCAAAGCAATATGACAATGATGGAGCGTGTCATAATAAACGGAACAGTGGAAAGTTGCATGGCAATATATCTCAGAATGGCTATGGAAATGCCATAATAGGTAGGTATGGTGGCTGTTTTGAGGAAGATATAAGGAGACTTATGTGTGATAGAGCGTATCGTATCATGAGGTTTGGATGCATCGGCGAAGTTTGCACCAACTCTCGAGGTGAGAAAGGGCAATGCACGGTACCGTAGAGGCTAGCAAATTGCGGAAAGGTAAGAGTGCATATGATCCATGGACTCACATTAGTCATAAAGAACTCATATACTTATTGCAAAAGTTTATTAGCCCTCGAAGCAAAGTACTACTACGCATGCCCCTAGAGGGATAGATTGGTAGGAAAATACCATCGCTTGTCCCCGACCGCCACTCATAAGGAAAGCACTCAAAGAACACCCCATGATTCAAATTTGTCACACAACGTTTACCATACGTGCATGCTACGGGACTTGCCAACTTTAACACAAGTATTTCTCAATTTCACAATTTCCCAACTAGCATGACTCTAACACTACCACCTTTATATCTCAAAATATCTATCAAGTATCATAGTATTCAATGCACTCTATATGAAAGTTTTTATCATACCCATCTTGAATGCCTATCATATTAGGACTAATTTTATAGCCAAAGCAAATTACCATGCTGTTATAAAAGACTCTCAAAATAATATAAGTGAAGCATGAGAGATAAATAATTTCTACAAAATAAAACCACCACCATGCTCTAAAAAAATATAAGTGAAGCACTAGAGCAAAGTTATCTAGCTCAAAAGATATAAGTGAAGCACATAGAGTATTCTAATAAATTCCGATTCATGTGTGTCTCTCCCAAAAGGTGTGTACATCAAGGATGATTGTGGTAAACTAAAAATCAAAGACTCAAATCATACAAGACGCTCCAAGCAAAACACATATCATGTGGTGAATAAAAATATAGCCTCAAGTAAAGTTACCGATAGACGAAGACGAAAGAGGGGATGCCTTCCGGGGAATACCCAAGCTTAGGCTTTTGGTTGTCCTTGAATTTTACCTTGGGGTGCCTTGGGAATCCCCAAGATTAGGCTCTTACCACTCCTTATTCCATAATCCATCAAATCTTTACCCAAAAACTTGAAAACTTCACAACACAAAACTCAACAGAAAATCTCATGAGCTCCGTTAGTATAAGAAAAAAAATCACCACTTTAAGGTACTGTAATGAACTCATTCTTTATTTATATTGGTGTTAAACCTATTGTATTCCAACTTCTCTATGGTTCATACCCCCCGATACTCGCCATAGATTCATCAAAATAAGCAAACAACACACAAAAACAGAATATGTCAAAAACAGAACAGTCTGCAGTAATCTGTAGGTTTCGAATACTTATGTAACTCCAAAAATTCTACCAAATTAGGAAGACCAGGGTAATTTTTATATTAATCTACTGCATGTGGAATTGATATTTTATATTTATCTGGTAAAAAATGAAAATTATTCTCGTGAGCACATACTTTCTGTTTTTTTCCAGCAAGATCAAACAACAATCATCTAAGAAGATATTAAAGGCTTTACTTGGAACAAACACTAATTAAAGCATAAAAACACAATCATAATAGAGTATAGATGATTTATTTATTACTAAACAGGAACAAAAATCAAGGAACTAAAATAAAATTGGGTTGCCTCCCAACAAGCGCCATCGTTTAACGCCCCTAGCTAGGCATGAAAACAAGAATAGATCTAGGTATTGTCATCTTGGTATGCAATCCATAAGTGGCTCTCATAATAGATTCATAAGGTAATTTAATTTTCTTCCTAGGAAAGTGTTCCATGCCTTTCCTTAATGGAAATTGGAATCTAATATTTCCTTCTTTCATATCAATAATTGCACCAATCGTTCTAAGAAAAGGTCTACCAAGAATAATAGGACATGTAGGATTGCAATCTATATCAAGAACAATGAAATCTATGGGAACATAATTCATATTTGCAACAATAAGAACATCATTAATCCTTCCCATAGGTTTCTTAATGGTGGAATCCGCAAGATGCAAATTTAAAGAACAATCATCAAATTCACGGAAACCTAGCACATCACACAAAGTTTTTGGAATCGTGGAAACACTAGCACCCAAATCACATAAACATATCATTCATGATCTTTAATCTTAATTTTAATAGGTTCCCACTCATCATAAAGTTTTCTAGGGATAGGAACTTCTAATTCAAGTTTTTCTTCATAAGATTGCATTAAAGCATCAACGATATATTTAGTAAAAGCTTTGTTTTGATCATAAGAATGAGGAGAATTTAACACGGATTGGAACAAGGAAATATAATCTATCAAAGAGCAATTATGATAATTAAATTCCTTGAAATCCAAAATAGTGGGTTCATTGCTATGTAAAGTTTTGACTCTTCAATCCCACTTTTACCAATTTTTGCATCAAGATCTAAAAACTCTGAATCATTGGGATGCCTTTTAATTAAAGTTGACTCATCTCCAGTCCCATCTTTATCAAGATTCATATTGGCAAACAAAGACTTAACAGGAGACACACCAATCACCTTTAGATCTTCATCATTATTATCATGAAAACTAGAAGAACACGCTTTTACAAAGCAATCTTTTTTAGCACGCATCCTAGTGGTTCTTTCTTTGCACTCATCAATGGAAATTCTCATGGCTTTGAGAGACTCATTGATATCATGCTTAGGTGGAATAGATCTAAGTTTCAAAGAATCAACATCAAGAGAAATTGTATCCACGTTCCTAGCCAACTCATCAATCTTAAGCAATTTTTCTTCCAACAAAGCATTGAAATTCTTTTGCGAATTCATAAATTCTTTAACACTAGTCTCAAAATCAGAGGGCATCTTATTAAAATTTCCATAAGAGTTGTTGTAGGAATTACCATAATTATTAGAGGAATTACTAGGGAACGGTCTAGAATTAAAGTTTCCTCTATAAGCGCTGTTACCAAAATTGTTCATACCAACAAAATTCACATTCGTAGATTCATTATTATTCTCAATCAAAGTGGACAAAGGCATATCATTAGGATCAGAAGAAACACTCTTATTACCAAACAATTTCATAAGTTCATCCGTCTTTCCACTCAAGACATTAATCTCTTCTATCGCATGAACCTTTTTACTAGTATATCTTACGGTGTGCCGTTGAGAATAATTAACCATAATATTATCTAGGAGTTTAGTAGCTTCTCCTAAAGTGATTTCCATAAAAGTGCCTCCCACGACCGAATCTAAAAGATTTCTAGAAGCAAAATTCAATCTAGCATAATTTTTTTGTATAATCATCCATAAATTCAAACCATGTGTAGGGCAATTATGTATCATTAATTTCATCCTCTCCCAAGCTTGTGCAACATGATCATGATCAAGTTGCTTAAAATTCATAATATCCTTTCTAAGAGAGATGATGTTAGTGGGAGGAAAATACTTAGACATAAAAGCATCTCTGCACTTATTCCAAGAATCAATACTATTTTTAGGCAAAGAAGAGAACCAAGTTTTAGCACGATCTCTAAGCAAAAATGGAAATAGCTTCAATTTAACAATATCATTATCCACATCTTTCTTCCTTTGCATATCACACAAATCAACGAAGCTGTTTAGATGGGTAGCGGCATCTTCACTAGGAAGGCCAGAAAATTGATCTTTCATAACAAGATTCAACAAAGCGGTATTGATTTCATAAGATTCAACATCGGTAGTAGGATCAATCGGAGTGCTAATAAAATCATTATTGTTGGTATTGGAAAAGTCACATAATTTGGTATTATCTTGAGCTATCATGACAAACAATCAATCCAACACACAAGCACAGAAGAAGCAAGCAAAAAGAGACGAACGAAAAAAGGGCGAATAAAATGGCAAAGGTGAAGTGGGGGAGAGGAAAACGAGAGGCAAATGGCAAATAATGTAATGCGAGGGATAAGAGTTTGTGATGGGTACTTGGTATGTCTTGACTTGTGCGTAGATCTCCCCGGCAACGGCGCCAGAAATCTGTCTTGCTACCTCTTGAGCATGCATTGGTTTTCCCTTGAAGAGGAAAGGGTGTGCAGCGAAGTAGCGTAAGTATTTCCCGCAATTTTTAAGAACCAAGGTATCAATCCAGTAGGAGACTACACGCAAATCACCTAGTACCTTCACAAACAAATAAGAACCTTGCAACCAACGCGATAAAGGGGTTGTCAATCCCTTCACGGCCACTTGCAAACGTGAGATCTGATAAAGATAATAAGATACATATTTTTGGTATTTTGTGGTATAGATTGGAAAATAAAGATTACAAAATAAATAGTAAACTAGAATTATAGATTGGAAACTTATTTGATGTAAAGTAGACCCAGGGGCATAGGTTTCACTAGTGGCTTCTCTCAAGATAGCATGTATTACGGTGGGTGAACAAATTACTGCCGAGCAATTGATAGAAAAGCGCATAGTTATGATGATATCTAAGGCCATGATCATAAACATAGGCATCACATCCGTGTCAAGTAGACCGAAATGATTCTGCATCTACTACTATTACTCCACACATCGACCGCTATCCAGCATGCATCTAGAGTATTAAGTTCATAAGAACGGAGTAACACATTAGGCAAGATGACATGATGTAGAGGGATAAACTCAAGCAATATGATATAAACCCCATCTTTTTATCCTCGATGGCAACAATACAATACGTGTTGTTTCCCTTTCTATCACTGGGATCGAGCACCACAAGATTGAACCCAAAG
Source organism: Triticum dicoccoides (assembly GCF_002162155.2). NCBI lineage: Eukaryota > Viridiplantae > Streptophyta > Magnoliopsida > Poales > Poaceae > Triticum > Triticum dicoccoides. Next base: position 540,913,828 of record NC_041392.1, on the reverse strand, counting down.
CTAAGCACTTCTCCCATTGCAAGAAAGATCAATCTAGTAGGCCAAACTAAACCGATAATTCGAAGAGACTTGCAAAGATATCAAATCATGCATATAAGAATTCAGAGAAGAATCAAATAATATTCATAGATAATCAAGTTCATAAACCCACAATTCATCGGATCTCGGCAAACACACCGCAAAAAGAGTTACATCGAATAGATCTCCAAGAAGATCGAGGAGAACTTTGTATCGAGATCCAAAGAGAGAGAAGAAGCCATCTAGCTAATAACTATGGACCCGAAGGTCTGTGGTAAACTACTCACACATCATCGGAGAGGCTATGGTGTTGATGCAGAAGCCCTCCATGATCGAATCCCCCTCCGGCAGATCACCGGAAAAGGCCCCAAGATGGGATCTCACGGGTACAGAAGGTTGCGGCGGTGGAAAAGGTGTTTCGTTGCTCTCAGCAAAGGTTTCAGGGTATAAGAGTATATATAGGCGAAAGAAGTAGGTCGATGGAGCTGCGAGGGGCCCATGAGGGTGGGGGGCGCGCCCTCCTGCCTCGTGGCTTCCTCGCTGCTTCCTTGACGTCCACTCCAAGTCTCCTGGATTTCGTTTGTTCCAAAAACGATTCTCGCGAAGGTTTCATTCCGTTTGGATTCCATTTGATATCCCTTTTCTGCAAAACACTGAAATAGGCAAAAAAACAGCAATTTGCATTGGGCTTTTGGTTAATAGGTTAGTCCCAAAAATAATATAAAAAGGTATAATAAATCCCATTAAACATCCAAAATAGATAATATGATAGCATGGAACAATCAAAAATTATAGATACATTGGAGACGTATCATGCGGCAAAGCGCACCTTCTCAGCATCCGTGCAACCTGCGGTGGTCAGCTCCCTTCCAATCTTGCGGGGCCTGTCATCAGCAACAATCGGCTCGGTGCTGCTAGAGAACACCAGCGGATTCAACCTTAGGAAACGGGCTAGGTTGTCAACTGGGGGTGGTGGCGGTGGATTGTTGTTGTTGTTGTTGCATTGGTTCTAGACGAGCAACTGCAGCAAGGCATTCTGCTGTTGGATCAACTGGGTGAGCTCCGGCAGGAAAACGAATCCGGGGTCACGTCTCGGAGGCATCTGATAGGTTAGAGGGGTGAGAATAGAATATAATAGGGTCTAAAGAGATATTTCACTACCCATATGCACATGAGACAAACATATTCAATTCACACCACTCAATTCAAACAAGATTCATACAAGGATCTAGCTACCATTACAAAATATTACGAACGATTTCTAACTACTTGGGAGAATTCTAATAGTAATATGGTGGTCGACTAGAAATTTTGATTAGTGGAAGACTCCATAATATCAGCTCCTGCTTCGTCTTCAAAATCATCAATGTCCTCGTCATCTCTATCTTCTTCAGCGTCACTGTCGGTGTTGGTGTCATCAAGTATGATGTAGTCTTCAGAACGAATGTCTACTTCAGGCTCCGATTTCACTACAAATATTCCTATCTTCTTCCTCAGGTCTTCATTATGCTCCAATAGCACAGCAATCTCCTCTTTGTATCCATCGCGTGTCGCTTTGAGTTCCTCTTCTAGCTCCATATTCCGGGTTATCACCTTCTTCGTATCTATCATGTTAGCGCACATCTAGTTCTCATAGCGACGAATGTGCTGGTTCAACTCCTGTATGTAGGCTGCAATAGATCTATCCTTACTGGTGCGAATTATCTCCCATTGCTCATCTCGGCGTCCACATATCTAGTAGATGGTGTATTTAAGATCCTTATTGTACACCTCGCCTATGCGTCCAATGGTGATGTGGGCGGCCATGCTCTTTCCTAAACTCCAGGTTGGTGCATCAAAGGAAAACTCGATGTGCTCGGTAATTGGCGCAAAAGTCCTTCCTGAAACACGAACTTGAATCATCCAGCGCTCCTCTTATGGTAAAGTGTGACACCCCAAAATTTTAACCTTGTTTTACTAATTAAAATTTTGCCAGGAAAATTAAACTTTTCATTTTTCTGGGTTTTCTTTGATTTCAGTACCATCCTTTCTTGGATTTTTATGGAGTTTTATCCCAAGTGAAAGTTTCCAAATATATTATTGGACTTGTTTTCTCCCTCGAGAAAAACGTTTCTCTTAAAAGTGGATTTAATTGCATAACTAATTCTCCCTGAGATTTATTCCTTGAAATGATTTTTTTAAAGTTTCAGGACCCAATTTGCACTGCAACCTCTTGATATATTTATCTAAAATTCCAACCAAAATTTGGAGATGTTATGTGATGTTTTTGAATCACTTTTATGGAAAAATATAATTCATTCACTTAATATTTTGAGCTCTACACCAAGTTTTAAAATCTGGTCCAGTGAGCATTTTTACACTGCAACCTAATTAAATATTTCTTTAAAGCCTCCACCAAAATTTTGGGATGTTAATGGAAGTATATTATTATACTTTATGCAAAAACCCTTTTATGTTCTTTGAAAAATTTGAGTGAATCAACCTCTTTTGCTTTCTGGTCCAGTTTGGCTTTTTCTACTGCAACCCTAGTTAAATTTGCTCTAGTACTCTTGAGCTTTCTCTTGCTTATAGCCCATGCTACAAAACCCTTAACTCCAGAAGAGTGGACCCATTGGAGAATTTTTAGTGCTTGCAACCATGCCCTTTTCTTTCTGTCCAAAACTGATGTTTTGCAAAACTTGCACTAACAAGTTTCTGATTTTGTCAAACTAACCTCACCACCCTCTCTTTCAACTAAAGAGACCCCAATCTGGAAATTTGGGCCACCCCAAGAGTTGCCTAGATGCACTTAGCATTCTGTCGAACACCTTGAGTGTATGAGCAGATTTGGCATGATTATTGGTTTGCTTTGTGATCTTGATCATCTGACCTAACAACCATGTCCATTGAGCTCCTAACTAACCCTAACCCAGGCCTGCTAGTCCCCAGCCCCAACCTAATCCTCTAGCAAGCTCTGGCATTGTGTCGAGCATGTAGCGTGCGTGCGCTGGGCGTGCCCAGAGCGCACGTTTTGCACGCGCGCGCACCGAGCCGCCGCGTCTCGCTGCCACCCGACCCGTGCCCGTGCTGCCCCTTGGCCGCCCATGGCCAGTGCCCCAACTCCTCCCGCGCCGCAGAGCCGCCTGGCCCCTCCTCCTGGCACCCCATAGCGCCACCGACGCTAGCCGCCGAGGGCCGCAGTAGGGCTCTGCCGTGGACGGTGCCGCCCAAGCCACAGCAGCGCGCCAGCTGCCCCCTTTGAATAGCCCGACCTCATCCGCAAGGCCGTCCGCTAGCGCACGTCGTCGCCACGTCGCCTGCAGCAACAGGACGACGGTCGCCGACGAGCTTATCCACGACTGCAACGAACCGACCTCGTTGCACTATAAAAGGAGGCCCCCGAGCTCCTCCGAGCACCTAGGCAACCTCAGGCCACTCCCATAACACACCCGCCGCTCGAAATCAATGGGGGAAAGCCATCTTCTCTGTCTCTGGCCAGTTCGGTCGCCGCCACGCCCCAACCCCGTCCGTCGCAGCCAGGGCCTCCCCCGCCTTTCCAACACCACCGCTCGAGTCCCCTTGACCCTGCGGAGCTACCCAACACCTCAAACACGGTCGGGAGCCACGGTATCCCAGAGCCCCAAACTTGCCCGAAGCTCTCTCCGCCGCGGAGCTCGCCGCCGGTGATTCCCTCCGTCCCCGCCAGCCAGTCGACCACTGGGAGGACCGCCTAGGACTGGCGGATCCATCCCTGGCCTTGGATGCCCTCGAGGAGCCCCCGTTCACCGGCGACGATCGCCGGAGTCCCGCCCCCGCTCAGGCAGAGGAAAGGAGAGGGAGTGGAGACCAGTCAAACCTGACCAGTGGGCCTGCTGGACCCACTGTCAGTGACCACGAGCCGGTCCACGCTGGATAAGTGAAGACGTAAACCCCAGAGTACGTCTTCGCTACCCGGAAAGCGTATTCCTTTTGAAACGTTTTCTTTTATGCTTTATTTTAAAAACAGATTTGACCAAAACTTTGACTGGCTATAACTTTTAAAATATGAATCCAAATGACTTGAATCTTTTTCTGTTGTTCCTCAAATATTGTCTAGTTTATTTTCATATTTATTTCAAAATTTTCCAAGCAACTTTTTGTACTGTTTTTAAACTATGTGTTAATTTAAATATTTCCAAAAATAGGATTTGTGGGAGAGAGAAGAAAACTTTCAAAGTTTTGGAATGCACCCTGACTCTCCACACCTTGAAGGGAAGCATTTCTGAACTCAGGCATAATATTATCGTGTGTTGTTTAGTACAGTTACAACACCACCGTGACACGTAGTATCCATTATGTGTTTGTGACGATATGATCATACGCTTTGAGTGCAAAGATGAATTTTTTCGCTGTTGGCAATGGACATACTTGTGATAGCAATCACCCTCATATGCCTCTCATGCCTACCGGGAAAGATCCAGGAAAGTCTCTGTCTTGGGTAGACACGAGCTTGTCCCTCGTCGAGACGGTTATGACCGGCGGGGCAGGGGGAGGTATGATGAGTGGTGGTTGTGTCTGATGGATGTGAAATATTATCCTTGAGCTAATCATGTAGGAAATACTTAAGCCTCCTGAGTCGGCCGTAGATCGAGTCTTGTTCCAGTAACCCCCATACTTGTTTCGTGCTGCCACTTGTCCCTGCCGTAGGTAGGGTACGGTTCAGTAAGTTGTCAACCCCTGTCTAGCACAAACCGTACAGAGAGACCGCGATGAGGGTTCCATGGCCCTGGATTAAAGCCAGTCATCCGGTCCGGGGGCATGGGTGTTTTCGGTTGTAGCCGAAGGGGGTAGCTCCCCAAGTTTGCGCGCGGTATAAATGTTGTGATCCCGTGCTAGTCGAGGTTGTAGCCTCCCCACTTCGAGTTTTGCTTAACAGGTGTCAAGGGTGATTCCAGACACCGGTGAGTTTGGCTGGTGTGTGCGGTTAGGGTGTTTTCAATTAAAAGACCGTAGACGGAATTAGTCCCGATGGACTAAAGGAATCCGTTACTCGTGGGTAAAGAGTACACCCTCTGCAGAGATATTAAACCTATTCGAATAGCCGTGTCCATGGTTAAGGACTACAGTCTGGGATGGGTCAAGTGTCGGTCTTAGTGTCGGTCTTTGGAGGAGAAACTACTAAACCAGAATATCGATCATGACTTGTGATGTATGATGATTATGATTATTATTATTATTATGGACTAACCATTTATGTTATTTGAATTATTGAGTATCCCTGGGACGGTTCTACCTCCTGGATATTCACTATGATTATTTTTATACATAATCCCTTTATGTAGTGTCGCTCAGACGCCCGACTGTGGCATGTTTTGTTATTTCATTTACTTATAAGCCCTTTATGTGGTGTCGCACAGACGCCCGACTGTGGCATGCTTGTCATTTCATTTACTTATAAGCCCTTTATGTGGTGTCGCACAGACGCCCGACTGTGGCATGCTTGTTATTTTATTTACTTATAATTCCTTTATGCGGTGTCGCACAGACGCCCGACTGTGGCATGCTTGATATTTTATCTACTTATAAGCCCTTTATGTGGTGTCGCTTAGACGCCCGACTGAGGCATACTTTATATTGTTATCCTTTCGAGGCGTCGCTTCAGACACCCGATCGGTGCATTCTATTTCTACTCGCTGATTGCATGTTCATATATGACATGATTAACCTGCTTGCATGCATCATGAGCTTCATTTATGACTAACGAAGTAATCATGGAATATTTCAAAGCATGATTATCAGTGGCTATATTATACTTGTGTTCTTAATGTTTGCGAGTACATTCAAAGTACTCACTGGCTTGTCCCTGGCTATTGTCTTGGCCAGATTTCTTGCGTGGAAAGGAACGTTGCGATGACAGCCCCGGAACCTACGCAATGGAGATAGCAGCCTCGCGAAGATAGGAGTTATCCTGGTCAGCTGTTCCTGTGGGAAATGGAGTCCCATAGACGCCGATGATCCGCAAACCAGTTCCGCCATCAACCACTAGAAACCAATTGTTGTACCCATAGGCCAGAATGGTCTTGTACTACATATTTTGTAGTTTTCTTGAAGTTTCTGTAACAAGTTGGTGTCTCATCAGCTAACAGTAATCCTGGGGCTGGTGAGCACAAGGGCCGCTTTTGGGAAATTAATATCCCGAAAAAAACCGGTCCTGACAAACTTGGTATCAGAGCCAGGCTGACCATTGGCTAATCCTATCTTAGCCAGATCGAAAAACCTAGGTAAACCAACCCACCAGACCTTAACCAAACCCCGGCCAAGCTTCTCGTGTAATATAGCCACACAGTGAGCCCAACACCTTTTTGGCAGTCGGTGCCCAACCTACCCACCTAGCCTGTCGGTCACGCGCCAGTGACCAGCCCCTAAATAGTCTTTTTCGCAAGCATGCGAAGGAAGACCCCGTCCCCTTTTTTCTATAAAGAGGGCACGCTAGCCTCGACCCAGCACAGCGCAGCCTCTAACCCAAACCAAGCTAAAATGCCAGGACCCATTGTTCACAATGAGACCACAGCAACCAACCTTGGAGGTTTTGTGACCGTGCTAGCAAACCTTACCCGCCGTGCCTTTGCATTAGAAGAACCCCCAGAATATGTTGTGTACCAAGGGTCCATGAGCGGTGAGAGCCATCAATTTTGGGCCACTGTGCACGTTTATGGTAGGGGTCTATCACCAGAACGCCCCTACAGGTTCACCGGAAGGACAACTTCCTTTGAGCCACAAGCCATCCAACTAGCTGCTCGAGAAGCTATAGTTCAACTCCGGCACTTGTCGTCCAGAGTTAACTGTCGCTCCTTCTACTACTACCCCAGCCGTGACGGGTATGGTAGACCACCCCAAGTTGCCAACGGAGACCACGAGACGGACCCTGCATTATTGCATCTGGTGCGCTATGTAAGTGCACTAGAGGGACTGTTCGATCAAATCACCCTTGATCTGATCGCAGCTCGTGGAGAACTGATCCGCAGAGCCCCAGCGAGAAGAGAAGATGAGCCCGACGCCGACAACCCAGTCGTGCTGTTCGGACAACCGATCGAGACCCTAAGGTCAGCCCCAGCCATCAACCAAGGTGCCTTGATGACCCCAGAAGTGCTTCATCGCCTTTTGGGAACACACTCCAACGGGATTGTGGCCAACAATCCCCGCGATGGTCATCATCGCTACCCCGACCCTGCAGTTCCTCAACCCCCTCCAGCCAATCCCGACGGTGAGGCTAATGGAGAAGCCTCGACATCCGCAAGGCACGCCCGCTTAGATATAAATGAGGTAGACTAAGTCACTCGAGTAGTGCCGAGTCATAGTATGCCCCACGCCCTGTAATTATGTGATCATGTGTCGCCATATTGGAATGCTACCTGTTTGTGCATCCCTATTTTGAATAGTGGCCATGCATGAGTGCATTGGTGTACGGCTGCATTTTAATTCCGGGCGTAGCTACCAAAACCAACCCCGACGGCACCCACAGTAACACGTCACTTTTGGGAGATGTGTGTATCTGTGGCTTTGACCCCGACCCCCATGAGAGCAGAACCGACAAAACAGTTGCCCCTCACCGCGGTAAATGACCTAGCCCAGTTGCTATATAAAGGCCACCTCGTGACCTTGCTGAGTACCCCTCATCTTGTGCGCAACCCTCTCAACCATTTCTTGCCATGCCGAGCCCTAGCATTTATCTGAGAACCCCAGATGCAACCCCAGGTAGCTTTGTTAAAATATTGTGGGATTTTACCTGCAGTACCATGGGTTCTACCTAGCCACCCCAATACGAGTTGCTCAAGTCGAGGATCACCTCATCCGCCTCGAAATATTGGGCAGTAGTGCACATCCCTCCCGTAGACTCAAATCAAGACCCACGGAAGTCTCCTTCCTGGGGAAATCTATGCCAACTCCGCAGATGGCCATAGAAGCGGCTGCACACGAAGCAATTGTTCGCCTTCGATTCGCGGTACCCTATGCCAGCGAACAAGGGTATTATTACTTTCCGAGCCGTGCAGCACCCGGAGAAGTGACATCTTTTCCCGGTGGACGAATTGAGAGAGACCCAGTACTAGCCAACCTTGTCCAGTATGTCATCGCTCAAGAGCGTTTGACCCAGCGAGTGATGGGTTATCTCCAGAGCCTCGCTGATTTAAATCCTCAGATTGCCATCGGCAGACCACTAAGGCCAGGCCAAGAGAGACGCGTTCATCGACTGATCAACCCGCTTTCCCCGATAGAAGAAGAGTGTGCCCCAGTACCAGAGACGTTTTCTCGGGACCCCTTCTAGTTGCCATTTTTGTTCTAGACGTCACTGCCATGTTCTTTTATTCCAACATTTAGCTAAGTGTTGTGACTCATGCGTGTTATTTTTTATTCTTATGCGTTGAGATAAATATTTGGTTTCAATTGTGGTGAGTAGTTCTTGCTGCTGTAAATTTTGATTAACTAATTTTCTCTCGCGAAAATCCTGGAGTGAGATTTCTTTTCCCTGAGCTGATCCGGCATATATCTCCTCATGACATGGATCTTTATTCATGCAGCACCACGGCAACAGACTCACAACCACAATCACTCAAACACATACACTACTTGCAACAACATGTAACCATGTTGCATCTGGCTAATCACCCCCTAACCCACCACAGTCTCTGAAGGAGAGATTAGTGGGTATTCATCCGGGTACAAGTTACCTCTCACACACCGATGACCGTTAGCACCCGACACCACACCTACTCCTCGTGATCACCGCCACCACGGAGAGCCAGCACTCGAGCGGCAGCATCACGACGATCATCGAGGATCATCGCACACAGGAGCACGGAGAGCCCCAGCAATGCCGCCAGCCCTCCGCACACCAGGATCACGTACCAGTCCGACATCGCCTCCGCCATTAGAGCCTCAACCGAGCTTCTGTAAACGGAAATGGAGGAAAAAGGAGAAGGAGAAGCGAGGCCAGATGTGAGGAAGAAGAGAAGAACACCTCGGCCGTTTTATAGCTCGAGCTCGGTGTACGGTGGGCGAAGTCCACCAGTGCCGCTCGTCGCCCGATCGCCAGTGTTCGGAGGCAAATCCGTGAGCAGTGCCGACAGCACACTGGCCCGCTAGGTGAGTGCACGCTGCACCGGCAGCTAGCACGCCGCGCACTACCGCAGGCACGACCTAGATGCCCTACGCGCTAAACATCGCCGATGGAGAAAGCGTGGGAAAGCGCACGGGAGAGAGGAAGAAGAGAGAACCAGAGGAAGAAGAAGAGGCTGACAGTGGACCCCGGGTCCACCCGTCAGCCAGAGAGAGCACTGTGCTCTCGGGTACGACCAACGTATTTTAAATTTAGAATTTATTCTAAATTTACTGTATCCAACATAGAAATCTCTCGTTTTCCCCCTAACCGTAGATTTTTCCATGCAGCGCCAGTGTTCCACACTGTGGTTTTACACCACTTATTGCCCTCTCACTGTGGCCACATTTTATTACATATATTTTCTTAAAACAGCTTTTAACAAATCTCGAGGACGAGATTTTTCTTAAGGGGGGTAGTGTTGTGACACCCAAAATTTTAACCTTGTTTTACTAATTAAAATTTTGCCAGGAAAATTAAACTTTTCATTTTTCTGGGTTTTCTTTGATTTCAGTACCATCCTTTCTTGGATTTTTATGGAGTTTTATCCCAAGTGAAAGTTTCCAAATATATTACTAGACTTGTTTTCTCCCTCGAGAAAACATTTCTCTTAAAAGTGGATTTAATTGCATAACTAATTCTCCCTGAGATTTATTCCTTGAAATGATTTTTTTTAAAGTTTCAGGACCCAATTTGCACTGCAACCTCTTGATATATTTATCTAAAATTCCAACCAATATTTGGAGATGTCATGTGATGTTTTTGAATCACTTTTATGGAAAAATATAATTCATTCACTTAATATTTTGAGCTCTACACCAAGTTTTAAAATCTGGTCCAGTGAGCATTTTTACACTGCAACCTAATTAAATATTTCTTTAAAGCCTCCACCAAAATTTTGGGATGTTAATGGAAGTATATTATTATACTTTATGCAAAAACCCTTTTATGTTCTTTGAAAAATTTGAGTGAATCAACCTCTTTTGCTTTCTGGTCCAGTTTGGCTTTTTCTACTGCAACCCTAGTTAAATTTGCTCTAGTACTCTTGAGCTTTCTCTTGCTTATAGCCCATGCTACAAAACCCTTAACTCCAGAAGAGTGGACCCATTGGAGAATTTTTAGTGCTTGCAACCATGCCCTTTTCTTTCTGTCCAAAACTGATGTTTTGCAAAACTTGCACTAACAAGTTTCTGATTTTTTCAAACTAACCTCACCACCCTCTCTTTCAACTAAAGAGACCCCAATCTGGAAATTTGGGCCACCCCAAGAGTTGCCTAGATGCACTTAGCATTCTGTCGAACACCTTGAGTGTATGAGCAGAATTGGCATGATTATCGGTTTGCTTTGTGATCTTGATCATCTGACCTAACAACCGTGTCCATTGAGCTCCTAACTAACCCTAACCCAGGCCTGCTAGTCCCCAGCCCCAACCTAATCCTCTAGCAAGCTCTGGCATTGTGTCGAGCACGTAGCGTGCGTGCGCTGGGCGTGCCCAGAGCGCACGTTTTGCACGCGCACACACCGAGCCGCCGCATCTCGCTGCCACCTGACCCGTGCCCGTGCTGCCCCTTGGCCGCCCATGGCCAGTGCCCCAACTCCTCCCGCGCCGCAGAGCCGCCTGGCCCCTCCTCCTGGCGCCCCACAGCGCCACCGACGTTAGCCGCCGACGGCCGCAGCAGGGCTCTGCCATGGACGGCACCGCCCAAGCCGCAGCAGCGCGCCAGCTACCCCCTTTGAACAGCCCGACCTCATCCGCAAGGCCGTCCGCTAGCGCACATCGTCGCCACGTCGCCTGCAGCAACAGGACGGCGGTCGCCGACGAGCTTATCCACGGCCGCAATGAACCGACCTCGTTGCGCTATAAAAGGAGGCCCCCGAGCTCCTCCGAGCACCTAGGCAACCTCAGGCCACTCCCACAACACACCCGCCGCCCGAAATCAATGGGGGAAAGCCATCTTCTCCGTCTCTGGCCAGTTCGGTCGCCGCCACGCCCCAAACCCGTCCGTTGCAGCCAGGGCCTCCCCCGCCTTTCCAACACCACCGCTCGACTCCCCTTGACCCTGCGGAGCTGCCCAACACCTCAAACACGGTCGGGAGCCACGGTATCCCAGAGCCCCAAACTTGCCCGAAGCTCTCTCCGCCGCGGAGCTCGCCGCCGACGATTCCCTCCGTCCGCGCCAGCCAGTCGACCACCGGGAGGACCGCCTAGGAGTGGCGGATCCATCCCTGGCCTCGGATGCCCTCGAGGAGCCCCCGTTCACCGGCGACGATCGCCGGAGTCCCGCCCCCGCTCAGGCAGAGGAAATGAGAGGGAGTGGAGACCAGTCAAACCTGACCAGTGGGCCCGCTGGACCCACTGTCAGTGACCACGAGCCGGTCCATGCTGGATAAGGGAAGACGTAAACCCCAGAGTACGTCTTCGCTACCCGGAAAGCGTATTCCTTTGGAAATGTTTTCTTTTCTGCTTTATTTTAAAAACAGATTTGACCAAAACTTTGACTGGCTATAACTTTTAAAATATGAATCCAAATGACTTGAATCCTTTTCTGTTGTTCCTCAAATATTGTCTAGTTTATTTTCATATTTATTTCAAAATTTTCCAAGCAACTTTTTTGTACTGTTTTTAAACTATGTGTTAATTTAAATATTTCCAAAAATAGGATTTGTGGGAGAGAGAAGAAAACTTTCAAAGTTTTGGAATGCACCCTGACTCTCCACACCTTGAAGGCAAGCATTTCTGAACTCAGGCATAATATTATCGTGTGTTGTTTAATACAGTTACAACACCACCGTGACACGTAGTATCCGTTATGTGTTTGTGACGATATGATCATATGCTTTGAGTGCAAAGATGAAATTTTTTGCTGTTGGCAATGGACATACTTGTGATAGCAATCACCCTCATATGCCTCTCATGCCTACCGGGAAAGATCCGGGAAAGTCTCTGTCTTGGGTAGACACGAGCTTGTCCCTCGTCGAGACGGTTATGACCGGCGGGGCAGGGGGAGGTATGATGAGTGGTGGTTGTGTCTGATGGATGTGAAATATTATCCTTGAGCTAATCATGCAGGAAATACTTAAGCCTCCTGAGTCGGCCGTAGATCGAGTCTTGTTCCAGTAACCCCCATACTTGTTTCGTGCTGCCACTTGTCCCTGCCGTAGGTAGGGTACGGTTCAGTAAGTTGTCAACCCCTGTCTAGCACACACCGTACAGAGAGACCACGATGAGGGTTCCATGGCCCTAGATTAAAGCCAGTCATCTGGTCCGGGGGCATGGGTGTTTTCGGTTGTAGCCGAAGGGGGTAGCTCCCCCAGTTTGCGCGCGGTATAAATTTTGTGATCCCATGCTAGTCGAGGTTGTAGACTCCCCACTTAGAGTTTTGCTTAACAGGTGTCAAGGGTGATTCCAGACACCGGTGAGTTTGGCTGGTGTGTGCGGTTAGGGTGTTTTCAATTAAAAGACCGTAGACGGAATTAGTCCCGATGGACTAAAGGAATCCGTTACTCGTGGGTAAAGAGTACACCCTCTGCAGAGATATTAAACCTATTCGAATAGCTGTGTCCATGGTTAAGGACTACAGTCTGGGATGGGTCAAGTGTCTGTCTTAGTGTCGGTCTTCGGAGGAGAAACTACTAAACCAGAATATCGATCATGACTTGTGATGTATGATGATTATGATTATTATTATTATGGACTAACCATTTATGTTATTTGAATTATTGAGTATCCCTGGGACGGTTCTACCTCCTAGATATTCACTATGATTATTTTTATACGTAATCCCTTTATGTAGTGTCGCTCAGACGCCCGACTATGGCATGTTTTGTTATTTCATTTACTTATAAGCCCTTTATGTGGTGTCACACAGACGCCCGACTGTGGCATGCTTGTCATTTCATTTACTTATAAGCCCTTTATGTGGTGTCGCACAGACACCCGACTGTGGCATTCTTGTTATTTTATTTACTTATAAGCCCTTTATGCGGTGTCGCACAGACGCCCGACTGTGGCATGCTTGATATTTTATCTACTTATAAGCCCTTTATGTGGTGTCGCTTAGACGCCCGACTGAGGCATACTTTATATTGTTATCCTTTCGAGGCGTCGCTTCAGACACCCGATCGGTGCATTCTATTTCTACTCGCTGATTGCATGTTCATATATGACATGATTAACCTGCTTGCATGCATCATGAGCTTCATTTATGACTGACGAGGTAATCATGGAATATTTCAAAGCATGATTATCAGTGGCTATATTATGCCTGTGTTCTTAATGTTTGCGAGTACATTCAAAGTACTCACTGGCTTGTCCCTGGCTATTGTCTTGGCCAGATTTCTTGCATGGAAAGGAACGTTGCGATGACATCCCCGGAACCTACGCAATGGAGATAGCAGCCTCGCGAAGATAGGATTTATCCTGGTCAGCTGTTCCTGTGGGAAATGGAGTCCCATAGACGCCGATGATCCGCAAACCGCTTCCGCCATCAACCACTAGAAACCAATTGTTGTACCCATAGGCCAGAATGGTCTTGTGCTACATATTTTGTAGTTTGCTTGGAGTTTCTGTAAAAAGTTGGTGTCTCATCAGCTAACAGTAATCCTGGGGCTGGTGAGCACAAGGGCCGCTTTTGGGAAATTAATATCCCGAAAAAAAACCGGTCCTGACATAAAGTTGTAGTGAAGGCTCCGGTGAAGCTTGGTATGCCAATGTTCAGGTACTTGGTGACTTCCTTCAAGTGTCGTTCGAAAGGGGTGTCGTCATCCGGTTGAGTGAACTTGTTCCTTGGGTCCGACATCTATAGTGTAGAAATAGAGAAGAGTTAGAAATGAGTAGATATGTAACACCCCGTATGTATCATGCCATATTTGTATTCCAACTCTTGCCGTTTCCGGCACTAAGTTATGTTATTTCCTCGTTATCGGGTTTTTGTCTTTGGGTTGTTTTGTCTTTGTCATGCATCTCATATCATGTCATCATGTGCATCACATTTGTATACGTGTTCGTCTCATGCATCCGAGCTTTTTCCCCGTTGTCCGTTTTGCATTCCAGCGCTCCTATGTCCTTCGGTGTCCCTTTCTACCTCTTTTCATGTGCGGGTGTTAAACATTTTTGAATTGGACCGAGACTTGCCAAGAAGCCTTGGTTTACTACCAGTAGACCGCCTGTCAAGTTTCGTGCCATTTGGACTTCGTTTGATACTCCAACGGTTAACCGAGGGACCGAGAAGGGCTCGTGTGTGTTGCAGCCCAACACCCTTCCAAAGTGGCCCAAAACCCACCTAAACCCCTTCCATCACCTAGGCCGTTCGATCACGATCGCGTGGCCGAAAACCGCACCTCATTTGGAGTCTCCTAGCTCCCTCTACCTCTATATATAGCTCTCCCCCGAAATTTTCGAATCTCTCCACCCCTAACCCTAGAAAATCTGCTCCCCTTGCTGCCGGACGTGTCCGATTTGGGCCGGACACGTCCACCCGCTCCACCGGACCTATCGATCGCCGCCACGTGGCAACTCCAGCGCCCGCAGCCGCCAAGGCCCGCCGGGCCCGAGGAGAGCCCCCGCGGCCCGGGTCACCGCGCGCCGCCGCCCGAGCCTTCCTTCGCCTCAGCGCTGCCCCGCTCTCCCCGCCGCCTCGCTGGAACAGCTCGCCGCCGACCAGCCGCGCCTCTCCGCCCGACGCGCTCCGGCCCCGCCGCCCGGTCTCCACCGCCGCCCTCACCGCCCGGCGTCGCCGCCATCACCGTCCGGCCACCGGCGAGCGCCGAGTCACCGGATCCGGCCACCTCGTCCTTCCTCCGCAGTCTCCAGCGAATCTCTGGCGAGTACGACGACAATCATCGGTTTGCACGCGCCGCCAGCTACAGTGCCGATCGGATCTCAGATCTGGAAAACCCTAATTCCTCGGTTGACTTTTTCCCTCATCTCCCAGTAATTTTTAGGCATCTTCATCATGTCATAACTTCATCACCGTGGCTCTGATTCGTGCGTGTAGCATATCAAAATGTTCGTCTCGACGAGTACTTCATTTCATCTTATTGCATCATGTTCATTTGAGCTCATCTTAATGCCTGAAATGCTGTTGGAAGAGGGCTATGTGATGTTAGTTTCAGATTATTATCAACAATTGCACTTTTGTCATTTTTGCCATGATTAATGTGTGCCTCCTATGATCTTGGGCTCTACATGTGATTTGAAGTATGCCATGCCATCTTTACAGGGGTGTATGCCATGTATTTTTGTGATCTCTGTGGTGACTAGTACAAGCATGCAAAGTAGCTTACTTAATGTTGCTGATTTCAGGGACTTAGAAATATTCCAAGTCTTTGCCCTGTCTATATTTTTTATGCCATGTGTTCATGTTGCTACCTAGTGATCCGTGCCTCTTTTGAGCATGATCAGTAAGGATGTTTTGTAGATATTGTGGTGCTCTATCCATCCATGTCTTTGTTTGCATTTATGGAGCACCCTAGCTTGAGTCAGTCGAGCTCTACTTTTGCTATTAAATGTTCCTGGCAGATTGTTAACATGTTTAGCAATTTTGCCGAACTTGTTGTAGTTGATCCATGCGTGCTATGTTGTTGTTCTTGCCATGTCTAGCTTCTATGCCATGTCTACTTGCTGGGTATATGCTTAGTTTGTTATGCAATGCCTCGTAGTGAGTGCATCGAGCTTGTAAACATGCCTACTTGATATCTGTTTTGCCATGTTCCAGTTTTTCACTAAGTCTGAATCTGTTAACGATAATTGCTATGTTCATGTGGTTGCAATTGTACTTTCTGATCCCTTTTGGCTTATGGTCAGTAAGGGACTTTTGTTGTATGCCTTGACTAGCTTCATACCATATCTTGATTTGCCATGATATGTTCCTGTAACATGTTGTTACCTTGCTCTAAACATTGCTTCCTGATGTTAAATTCCTGACTTGATGTTAATTTCACTAAGTCTGAAACCCGATATCTTTTGCACTTTTGCCATGCTTGTTTGAACCTGTTATTGAGTCAATTAGCCGTAGCTCAGTGTTCATCTTTTGTCAAGCATCTTGAGTGGACCCCTGCCATGTATTTTGTTGTTATGTTAGAGTGCTGTAGCATGTTGTTCTTGATGCATTTAGAGGGCCTCGTGCTGTTAATCGCAGACCGGTGCCATATTTGTTTTGCTTGCCATTTCCAAACCGTGCATCCGATTCCAGTGATCTTTATATCGATTTCGACCGAAATCAACTCACCTTTCCAGTGGCACTCTTGGTTTTCCAAGTTGAGGCCAGGTTCAATCATTACTTTCCAAAACATGCATATGCATTGCATATAGCATCCCGCATATCATGACATGTTTTGCATCATGTTGTTTGTGCGTTGCACGTGGTTGATTGCGTCCCCCTTTGCTTGTTGTTCTTGCTTTGGTAGAGCCGGGAGACGAGTACGTGATCGAGGAGCCCGTTGAGTATGTTTACGAGGATCAAGCTAACGTCAACTCGGAGAACTTTGCAGGCAAGATGACCATACCCTCGAAATCACTTCTATCTTTGCTTGCTAGATGCTCGCTCTTTTGCTATGCCTATGCTACAATACCTACCACTTGCTTATCATGCCTCCCATATTGCCATGTCAAACCTCTAACCCACCTTGTCCTAGCAAACCGTTGTTTGGCTATGTTACCGCTTTGCTCAGCCCCTCTTATAGCGTTGCTAGTTGCAGGTGAAGATTGGAGTTTGTTCCTTGTTGGAACATGTTCATTGTTGGGATATCAACATTATATCTTGTTTATCTTAATGCACCTATATACTTGGTAAAGGGTGGAAGACTCGGCCTTATGCCTGGTGTTTTGTTCCACTCTTGCCGCCCTAGTTTCCGTCATACCGGTGTTATGTTCCTTGATTTTGCGTTCCTTACACGGTTGGGTTATAATGGGAACCCCTTGACAGTTCGCCTTGAATAAAACTCCTCCAGCAATGCCCAACATTAGTTTTACCATTTTCCACCTAGCCTCTTTTTCCCTTGGGTTTCCGGAGCCCAAGGGTCATCTTTATTTAAACCCCCCTGGGCCAGTGCTCCTCTGAGTGTTGGTCCGAACCGAGTAGACTGCGGGGCCACCTCGGGGAAACTTGAGGGTTGGTTTTACTCGTAGGATGTATCATCTGAGTGTGCCCTGAGAACGAGATATGTGTAGCTCCTATCGGGATTTGTCGGCATATTCGGGCG
Organism: Triticum dicoccoides; assembly: GCF_002162155.2. Classification (NCBI taxonomy): domain Eukaryota; kingdom Viridiplantae; phylum Streptophyta; class Magnoliopsida; order Poales; family Poaceae; genus Triticum; species Triticum dicoccoides. The sequence continues at coordinate 540,896,496 of NC_041392.1, read as the reverse complement.
GCGTTGCTGGACTTGTTTTACCATTGTCGAGATGTCTTGTAACCGGGATGTTGAGTCTGATCGGATTGTCTTGGGAGAAGGAATATCCTTCGTTGACCGTGAGAGATTGTGATGGGCTAAGTTGGGACTCCCCTGCAGGGATTTGATCTTTCGAAAGCCATGCCCGCGGTTATGGGAAAATGGGAATTTGTTAATGTCCGGTTGTAGAAAACCTTAAACTTAACTTAATTAAAATGAATCAACTGAGTGTGTGGCTGTGATGGTCTCTTTTTGGCGGAGTTCGGGAAGAGAACACGGTCTCAAGTTATGCTTGAACGTAGGTTGTTCTAGGATCACTTCTTGATCATAGTTGTTTGATCGTGCCTTTGCCTTCTCTTCTCGCTCTCATTTGCATATGTTAGCCACCAAATATGCTAGTCGCTTGCTGCAGCTCCACCTCATACTTTTACCCTTCCTATAAGCTTAAATAGTCTTGATCGCGAGGGTGTGAGATTGCTAAGTCCCCATGACTCACAGATTACTTCCAAAACCAGATGCAGGGACCGATGATACCGCTCCAGGTGATTCGACCGAGCTCAAGTGGGAGTTCGATGAGGACTCAGGACGATACTACGTTTCTTTCCCAGACGATCAGTAGTGGTGCCTAGTTGGGGCGATTGGGGACTTTGTCGCATTTGGGGTTGTTCTTTATTTTTGGTTCCGTAGTCGGACCTTGAGTGTATCTGGATGAATGTAATGATATTTATACTATTTGTGTGACGTGGCAAGTGTAAGCCAACTATGTATCGCTTTCCCTTATGTATTACATGGGTTGTCATGAAGATTACCTCACTTGCGACATTGCTTTCAATGCGGTTATGCCTCTAAGTCGTGCTTCGACACGTGGGAGATATAGCCGCATCGAGGGCGTTACAAGATAAGAGTATCCTGTGGCTTTTCCTAGTGGTCGCGTCCTACAGTCAGAGTGTGCTCCGATACCATCTTGTAGCGACCCAATCCCAATGGATCAAAGTCTCTGTGCTTAAGTGTCATCCCTGGATCAGTATGCTGACACACACAATACTCGAGGAATTATAACAGAGTTCAATCACACACTTATTACATTGAGGTCCTCATAAAGAGTGATTTATTACAATAATATGGCTGAAGGCCATCTAATAAAATAATCGCGGAAGCTTTGAAGCTAAATGAGTCCATCCAACTCCACGGCAAAACTGAGTGCATGACAACGACCTATCGCACCTTACTCTTTGTCTGAAAATTCTGCAACATGAGACGTTGCAGCCGTGTAGGTCAGCACATGGACTATGCTGGCAAGATCACACCATAGAGCAATGAGGAAATAGCTATCACTACATGCATATTTGGCTGGTGGAGGCTCTAAGTTTAACATTTGCATAAAGCTAATTTTTCCCTACAACAAAGGAATAGATTTTATTTAACTACCGTGTTTAAGCCATTATTGAGAAGGTTCCCCCAACTCAAAGCCAGAATTACCATGTAACAATATCAATAACCCAACAAATTCATTAAGTAAAGTTATGAGATCAATTAATAATTCAAATACCAGATACTCAAGATGTCCATAACCCGGGACACGGCTAACCATGATTAGTTTATACACTCTGCAGAGGTTTGCACACTTTTCCCCACAAGACTCGACCACTTCCATGATCGGAAGATCAAGACACAGTCTTTCTGAAGCATTAAATCTTTACTCTAGGTAGACAGTTACACCTACTTTCCCCTACATCTGCTAGCCTACCACTGAAAGAGGTCACACAACTTACTCAACTATGCCAGAGCACATAATGGCTTGTGGCTGCACACGAAAGTTTCTAGCATGAATAATCTTATGATGTAACATCCCAAAATTCTAAATTTTGGAATGCTATAATAAATAGATAGATTGATTGATTGTTTGATTGTTGTGTGATTGATTGAGTGAAATTCGAAACTTTTGAAAGTTAAATGAGAGGGAATAAAAGGACTTTCCCAAACTTTCACCTTTTGCATTTTGATCCCTGTGAATTCAAATTCTTTTCATCACAAAACCCTAGAGAGAAGATGACATAACTTCTTCTATTTATGTAAATGAAAAGGGGTGTTGAAAATATTTGAATTTCATTTGAAAATATTTCCAGTTTTGAAACTTTAAGCAACTCAATGATTTTCATGAGAGAAGATAAAATGACTTCTTTGAAACATATGAAATATGAGTTGGGAGTTTCAAAGAAACTCAAATTTAAAATCCATTTGAAATAATTATTTTTCAATTTGGGTTATTTGAGTTTTATTCAAATTATTTTTCTCCAAAAACAAAATACATGGAAAATAGGGTAACATGATTCCCTACAATAGAAAATTGGAGAAAATTTTATTAGAAATCATTTTGGTATTTTTAAAATGATTTTTATTGGATTTTATTAGAGCAGGAGCACTGTTTGAATTATTAGAATTTATGTGTATTTTATTTAATGCAAGAAAAATGTTCATGTTATAGAAAATCTTTTTTTGAAAATATTGATATATTATATGCCTATATAATATTTTTAATTATCTCGTTTTATTATTTTAATTTTCTGGAATGTTTTTTTTTAAAAAATTCTTCCCCCACTGGGCCGGCCCAGCCGAAGCCAGGCCAAGGCCCAGCTCCGTGCCGCCTCGCCCGTCGTCCCCAACCGGGACTACTCCCGGAGTCCGGCGCCGCCCCGCCACCGGCCGCCACTTCCCCACGCCACCGCGCCTCCCCTCATCCTATAAAGCCGCCGCCCGGACACCCCTCTCTCTCACGCATCTCGCCGCTCGAAGTCGAGCCGCTGCCACGCCGTTTGTAGCCACCGCCCGCACTCGCCGGAGTTCGAGCTTCGACGAGATCTGCCGCCGTCGCCCCCCACCGTCTCGTCGCCCTCGACCGAAGCCGCCGCCTCCCTCGTCTCCGCCTCGTCGCCCCGCTACTTCCGGTGGTGACTGAAGGAAATATGCCCTAGAGGCAATAATAAAGTTATTATTTATTTCCTTATATCATGATAAATGTTTATTATTCATGCTAGAATTGTATTAACCGGAAACATAATACATGTGTGAATACATAGACAAACAGAGTGTCACTAGTATGCCTCTACTAGACTAGCTCGTTAATCAAAGATGGTTATGTTTCCTAACCATGAACAAAGAGTTGTTATTTGATTAACAAGGTCATATCATTAGTTGAATGATCTGATTGACATGACCCATTCCATTAGCTTAGCACCCGATCGTTTAGTATGTTGCTATTGCTTTCTTCATGACTTATACATGTTCCTATGACTATGAGATTATGCAACTCCCGTTTGCCGGAGGAACACTTTGGGTGCTAGCAAACGTCACAACGTAACTGGGTGATTATAAAGGAGTACTACAGGTGTCTCCAAAGGTAGATGTTGGGTTGGCGTATTTCGAGATTAGGATTTGTCACTCCGATTGTCGGAGAGGTATCTCTGGGCCCTCTCGGTAATGCACATCACATAAGCCTTGCAAGCATTGCAACTAATGAGTTAGTTGCGGATGATGTATTACAGAACGAGTAAAGAGACTTGCCGGTAACGAGATTGAACTAGGTATTGGATACCGACGATCAAATCTCGGGCAAGTAACATACCGATGACAAAGGGAACAACGTATGTTGTTATGCGGTCTGACCGATAAAAGATCTTCGTAGAATATGTAGGAACCAATATGGGCATCCAGGTCCCGCTATTGGTTATTGACCAGAGATGTGTCTCAGTCATGTCTACATTGTTCTCGAACCGTAGGGTCCGCACGCTTAACGTTACGATGATAGTTATTATGAGTTTATGCATTTTGATGTACCGAAGGTTGTTCAGAGTCCCGGATGTGATCACGGACGTGACAAGGAGTCTCGAAATGGTCGAGACATAAAGATTGATATATTGGAAGCCTATGTTTGGACATCGGAAGTGTTCCGGGTGAAATCAGGATTTTACCGGATTACCGGGAGGTTACCGGAACCCCCCGGGAGTCATATGGGCCTTATTGGGCTTTAGTGGAAAGGTGAAAGGGGCTACCCATAGTGGGCTGCGCGCCTCCCCCCTCCCCTAGTCCTATTAGGACTAGGAGAGGTGGCCGGCCACCTCTCTCTCTCTCTTTCCCCCTTGGGAGTCCTATTTGGAATAGGATTGGGGGGGAGTCCTACTCCCGGTAGGAGTAGGACTCCTCCTGCGCCTCCATAGGGCTGGCCGCACCCCTCCCCCTTGGCTCCTTTATATACGGAGGCAGGGGGCACCTCTAGACACACAAGTTGATCATTGAGATCGTTCCTTCGCCGTGTGCGCTGCCCCATGCCACCATATTCCACCTCGATCATATCGTTGTAGTGCTTAGGCGAAGCCCTGCGTCGGTAGAACATCAAGATCGTCACCACGCCGTCGTGCTGACGGAACTCTTCCCCGATGCTTTGCTGGATCGGAGCCCGGGGATCGTCATCGAGCTGTACGTGTGCTAAGAACTCGGAGGTGCCGGAGTAACGGTGCTTGGATCAGTCGGATCGGGAAGAAGACGTACGACTACTTCCTCTACGTTGTGTCAACGCTTCCGTTGCGATCTACAAGGGTACGTAGATCATACTCTCCCCTCGTTGCTATGCATCACCATGATCTTGCGTGTGTGTAGGAAATTTTTTGAAATTACTACGTTCCCCAACAGTGACGCCCGAGCCGGAGAGCCACCGGAGCCGCCTCCCCGTTCAGCGCCGAAGCCGCCGCCGCCGTCTTCCTTGCCGCCGACGGCGCCCGTCGCCGCGGTACTCTTCCCCGCCTTTCGTCCGTTGGATTTAGATCTAACGGATTAGATCCGTTCATTTTTTTCTAATCTAGCAAACGGTTCGTTCGTTAGCTTTCGTTAGCGAACGTTCGTTATTTAGCCTTTTCGTTTTATTTTATTTCTGTCAGGGACCCGTATGTGATTAAAGTTTTACAGATTAGTCCCTAATCTTCAAACCCTCACATCTTTTTACTCGTTTGTCCAAATCCAACGAAACCAACGCTCACTTCTTTGTTACGATCTCCTCTATCCAGTAATCCAACTCAAACATGTTTTTGAAAAGTTTAAAATTTGAATTAGATCAGATTTGAAATTCAAACTTCGTTTGATCATAACTTGAGTTTCATAGCTCTATTTGAGTTGATTCTTTTTGCAAATCGAAGCTCTTGACCTAAACTTTCTGATAAGGCCAAATTCACATAATTTTGGTACTGTTATAAATTGTTTTATGATGCAAGAGTTATTTGCTTGGTTTTGACGTTTTTCAAATTGTTTTCTTTGTTCTCTTCGATCTTTGAGTGATTGCTTATGTGTGGTTATTATTGCTTGCCTATGATAGATTGACCGGAGTGTGACGAGTAGAACTATCAAGAGTTTTGAGTGCGAATCATCTTCATCAACATTGCAGGCAAGTTCACACTTTGATCATGTCCCCTTTCATACCCAGTTTTTATGCATTAGTTTCACCCTCAAACATTGCATGAGTAGGATTGATAACATGTGGGTATTGGGAAGTAGTTGATGAGGTAGGAACCTATTGCCCTGCATTCAAACCTTGGGAGTTACTATTACGTTATGCTTATATTGCCATGCTATGCTCATAGACGTGGATTGGGTTTGAGAGTATTCATGACAGATGTGAGATTGTTAATTAATGGTTTACTTAAGGTGGCAACTTTAACACACATCTGGGTGGATTGAGGCACCTGGGTATTCCAGCGATTGCCTGTCTAGGCACCTGGGTATTCCAGGATTGCCTGGTTTTTTTATGGACCGTCACCCAGGTTCAAAGGGATCATGAGATTATTCATACTAGAAACTTCCGTGTGCAGCCACAAGCTATTATGGGCTCTAGCATAGTTGATTAAGTCGTGTGAACTCTTACAGTGGTAGACTAGCAGATGTAGGGGTTGTAGGTGGAACGGTCTACCCATCGTAAGGTGCAAACGCTTCTGAAAGACTATGTCTCGGTCATCCGTTTCTCAAACACCTTGTAGTGCAAGAAATCCAATGGAGGAGATCGGGTCTTGTGGGGAAAAGTGCGCAAACCTCTGCAGAGTGTATAAACTAATCATGATTAGCCGTGTCCCCAGTTATGGACGTTTTGAGTATCTAGTACTTGGATTATCATGTGAATCTCATCATGTTACTTTAAATTAATTTTGTTGGGTTTAATGATGTTACTTAATTGGGATTGAGAATGTTGTCAACCATTCTCAATGTTCAACAACCACCATGGTAGTTAATTAAAATGTATTCCTTTGCAGTAGGGAAAAATTGGCTTTTCGCAAAAAACTTATAACCATAGGGCTTTTCCACCAGCCATATATGCATGTAGTGATAGCCATTGTTCATCATTTCTCTCTATGGTGTGAATTTGCCAGTACATTCAATGTACTGACCCTTTGTGGCTGCAACGTCTCATGTTGCAGGATTACCTTACGACGAGTAAGTGATACGTTAGGGTTACGATTTCTACACTCAACTTTGCCGTTGGTGTTGATGGGAATCCACAACCTTGTTTCTTCCGCTATTTTGGATTGAGGTAATAGTATTTACGTTACTTTATACATGTGATTTACCTCTGTTATAAATCCTCGAGTACTGTGTGTGTCAGCATACCGATCCAGGGATGACACTTAAGCACAGAGACTTGATCCATTCAGGTCGGGTCGCTACATATGATCCCTTTGAGCCTGGGTGGCATTCCATAGGATGATCACACGGGTACTCCGGTATATCCTAGGACAATACTAGATTCTCCAGGTGCTCGCAACCAATCCACCCAGATGTGTATTAAAGTAGCCACATTAAGTTTCCCTTAGGTATTATCTCTCACAACTTGCATCATTCTCTCATACCAATCCCCTCCTACGAGCATGGCTAAGCAATATGAGCATAACGTATATTCCCGGGGTGATCAAAGGTAATAGGTTCCGACCTCATGAACTAGATAGCAATAACCACATGTTCCCAATTCTACTCATGCAATATTTGAGGGTTGAAATTAATGCATAAAAATTGGGTAATAAAGGGGTATGATCAAAGTGTAACTTGCCTTGCTGATGATCGATAAACCCTAGAGATTTGTAGTAGCAAGCTTCGCACTCCGGAAAATCTACCGTAGACAAACAATAGAATACATAAGCACTCAAGCATAAGATGCAAAGGTAAAACCAAATAAAAAGATCTAAACAGAAAGTTCAAGTGAAGAGCTTTGATTTGCAATAAGAATCAATCAAATCGGAGTTACGAAACTCAAGTTATGATCAAAAGAAGTTCAAATTCAAATATGTTTGAAAACAAATTTTAAACTTTCAAAGACATGTTTAAGTTGATTATCTGGATAGAGGAGATCATAAGAAAGAATTTGGCATTGGTTTCGTTGGATTTGGATAAACGATCAAAAAGTTGTGAGGGTTTAAAGATCAGGGACTAATCTGTGAAGAAAATAATTACGGATGGGTCCCTGGCCGAAAATAAACAGAAAAAGAAAAAAATCTATCGGGCGAACGTCCGCTACGAAAACTTAACGAACGAAAACGTTCGCTGAAACTAACTAAACAAAAAACGTTCGCTACTTAACTAACTAAATAAAAAACTGTGTTTTAAATGAAAACCGAAAACCTAAAAAGAAAACTGGCAAACCGGGGCAGTTTATTACCGGACTAGGAAAAACCAGTGGTTCGACAGTGGATCGGGCGGTCTCCAGCGGCGGCGGGCTCCGGCGACGGCTGGTGGTGGCGCGGGCGGCGCAGACTAGGCGGCGGCTAGCGGCGTCTACGGCGGCGTCGGCGACGACTGCGGGAGGCAGCGGGCGGCTGACGAGGGGAGGAGGGGCCGGGAGATCCGGTATTTATAGGTGGGAGGGGCGGCTCTGGGGCGGCTTGGAGGAGGGGGCAAGGCGGCGGCGAGGCGGCTCCTGGTCGAGACGGACACGACGACAGTGGCGTGCTCCGGCCGGACTCCGGCTCGGGGTCGGTGGTGGCGGCAAGCCTGGGCCGACTGGGCTTCGGCCCAATTTCGTCCGAATTTTTTTAAACATTTTCCGAAAATAGGAGAAATAGGAAAAACCTAATAAAAATATTTTCAAAAATTCCAGAAAAATTCACACAATCCCTCCTAATTAAACGGGCTAAAGTGAACATTTTTTTGGACCTAAATGCCTAAAATAGAATAAACATTTTTAGTACTAATATTAATAAATAAACTTGCAAATAAAATCCAAATAAAATATATTTTTATTCAAAATTAAATTCCCAATATTTCCTTGCTATTTTCAAGAAGTCATATTATCTTCTCTCATTATTTTATTTATTTTGAGACAATTGGAAAAATAATTTCAAATAAAACACTTTGATCCAATTTGCCAATTTTGAAAATTCTAAAATGGATTTTTGCGAGAACCTCCAACTCTCTCATTCGGTCCTTGAGTTGCTTAAGGTTTCTAGGATCAAAATTCCAAATAAAACAAATTCAAAAAAATGCAGAAATTATGAATGCATAAGATGATCTAATGAATAACATCCAAATTGAAAATTGGGATTTTACAATAGCGCCCTTCGCTGGGTCAGGAATCAACATCTTCAACTCCTCCGACGTCGCCTTGTTCACAATAACCTCAGACTCTTTGTGCATGTTTGCCATGCTACTGAATTTCGAGCAGACATTCATGGTGTTCTTGAACTTGGTGCGGTCACCGAGCAAGCACCCGAGGAAGAAAGCCCTCCATCCAATGCCCGAAGGGAAGGGGTTGGGTATGGGGTTGGAGTTGCTGCTGGAGTTCATGGCGATGGATAGGAGGAACAATGAGAGACAAATAGATAACTGAGTGAGGTGGTGGGTAGTAGTGACCATGAGGATGGGTAAATAAAGGGGTTATGAATGATACGTTTTAATGGCGATCAACCTCAGAACTTTGTGCTCTTCATAATGCATGCTCTTTGTTAAAAATGGAGAGAGATATTGGTAGAATATGATGTTTATTGCTTGAGCCTCGTGGGCATATATATAGGAGTACATGATCTACTTGGAGTACAAGACAAGCCAGAATAGTTCTATACTATGTTTCCAAACTAATCACAATACTCAACACCCCCTCGCAGTCACAACAGTAGTGACGCAAACAGTGAGATTGGAGAAGAATCCGAAGGCAAGCCGACAGACACCCCCCCACAGTCGTAACGGTCGACGAATCACAGAAGGCGTGGCTGGAGTGGAAACCAACGAGGTTGCTCAAGCAAGGCGGTAGCCCTTTGTGCCGTTGTCGAGGAAGCCGAGAGTGTAGGGTGGTGGAGCCATGGTCAAAGTAGCCATGCGAAAAATGCCATGGTCGATGTCGAGTCGGGGTAGCCGGTGTCGAGGATGTTGCTGTGGAGCCACGAGCGCAAGGAGGCGTCGAGTTAGTCATGGGCGCAGAGGTGTCAAAGTAGTGTGCGACGGGTAGAGGATGGTGTTGACGAGGCGTCACAGAGGGTTTGCCAAACCCGGGGACACGTCGTAGACGAAGGCACACATCGGTGTTGCCAGCACTGGGCATGCATAGACGGACAAAGACGAAGTTGATGAAGCGCCACACAAGGCTTGCCAGGCCCGAGGACATGTCGTCGACGAAGGCACACATCGGTGTTGCTAGCATCGGGTATGCGTAGATGAGGGACTGATAATCCCCAAGTGCAAGGAATCATCGTAGCACTTTCCAAACGTGGAAGTGATAAGTATGGAGTGTCGAACCCACAAGGAGATAAAGGTAAGATCAATATTCTCTCAAGTCCTATCTGCCACTGATACGACTCTACGTACACCGAACGTTTGCTTCCAACTAGAAACGAGAAATAAAACTACGTTGTGGATATGAAGAGGATAACTTTGCATGATATCGGAGAACTAAAATATAAAAGTAGGTGATGTTATCATAAAGTTAGACTATACTACTATATATTATAAATAGCGAGTGTGGAATAATGATGGATCGGTGTGCGGAATTGTCCTAGGCAATTGTTAACAAGATCGGTAGTCGTCATTGTAATTTCATACGAGGGAGAGGCATAAGCTAACATACTTTCTCTTCTTGGATCATATGCACTTATGATTGGAACTTTAGGAAGCATCCGCAACTACTAAAGATCATTAAGGTAGAATCCAACCATAGCATTAAAGTATCAAGTCCCCTTTATCCCATACGCAACAACCCCCTTACTCGAGTTTAAGCTTCTGTCACTCTAGCAACCCAGTAAAGCGAATCATGAACGTATTGCAACACCCTACAACGGGAATCCCTCACGTGTGCGCGACACGGAAGGCACCATAGGACAACACCAAAATAAAACATACAACTCAAACCAATCTATATCATCAATCAACCCAAAAGACAAAGGAAAACTACTCAAAATATCATAGTATGGCAACACATCATTGGATCATAATATGTGGCATAAAGCACCATGTTCAAGTAGGGGATTACAGTGGGGTGTGGGAGAGTGGACCTCGTAAAATAGATGAGGATGGTGATGTTGATGAAGACGATCACCGCGGCGATGATTCCCCCGATGGCACTCCGGTGTCACCAAGAGAGAGGGGGAGCGATTCTCCCCTTTGTGCTTCCTCCTCTATGGCCTCCCCCTTAGATGGGGAAAGGTTCTCCCTATGGTCCTTGGCCTCCATGGCGATGGTGACCCCTTCGGCTTCCTCCTCCATGGCCTCTGATGATGTTGGCCCCTCCGACAGGGTGCCAGAGAGGGCCTAGATTGGTTTTTTGTGGCTACAGAGGCTTACGGCAGCGGAACTCCCGATCGCTCTTTTGTTCTGGGGTTTTTAGGATTTATAGGAGGGGTTGCCGTCGGTTTCACGTCAGGGGCCCCCACGAGGCGATGACAAGGACGGAGGGTGCGCCCTGGGGGGGGGGGGTGCGCCCCCACCCTTGTGGTGGCCCCGGGACTCCTCTTCGGTATCTTTTCCTTCTAGTATTTTCTATATTTTCCAGAAAAAATCTCCGTTAATTTTCACCTTGTTTCGAAGACTTTTATTTCTGCACAAAATACACGACGGTTGTTCTGCTAAAAACATCGTCAGTCTGGGTTAGTTCTAATCAAATCATATCAAAATCATATGGAATTGTTGTAAACATGACATGGATACTTTATAAATTATAGATACATCGGAGACGTATCAGCATCCCCAAGCTTAATTCCTGCTCCTCCTCGAGTAGGTAAATGATAAAAGAAATAATTTATGAAGCGTGAATGCTACCATAGTGTATAAGTTTGATGAATGATAATTTCAATCACTTTTTCTAGCATTACTCTTTATCATAAATAGTAGCCCATCTCATAAAACTTCTCATGATCAAGTAACAAGCTATTCACAAATTAAAGTACATACCATAAACTTTCTTAAAAACTAACAAACTATGTCCTCAGTCATCAAACAATTACAATTCATCTTATTTTCAGGAAGGGTCTATGTAAGAGCTTTGAATTAGCAAATTCCACATATTCAACTATCATCTAATATTTCACAATTGCTACCACTCACGTGATATTTAGGGGTTCAAAGTTTTAATCGGACACAGAGAAAGATAGGGGCTTATAGTTTCGCCTCCCAACCTTTTACCTCAAGGCTAATGTCAACAACAATACTTTATGAAAACATACATCCGAGTGGATATATATATCCAGATCGTTCAACACATAGTGCTTGCCAAAGGAAAAAGTGTAAAAAGGAAAGGTGATGATCACCAAGACTCTTGTATAGGGGCAGAAGATAAAAGTAAAAGATAGACCCATTCGTAGAGGGAAGCAGAGGTTGTCATGCGCTTTTATGGTTGGATGCACAAAATCTTAATGCAAAAACGTACTTTATATTGCCGCTTGTGATAAAGACCTTTATTATGCAGTCCATCGCTTTTATTTCTTCCATATCACAAGTTCGTATAAAGCTTATTTTCTTCACACTAATAGATCATACATATTTAGAGAGCAATTTTTATTGCTTGCACCGATGACAACTTACTTGAAGGATCTTACTCAATCCATAGGTAGGTATGGTGGACTCTCATGGCAAAACTGGGTTTAGGGATGTTTGGAAGCACAAGTAGTATCTCTACTTGGTGCAAAGAATTTGGCTAGCATGAGAGGGAAAGGCAAGCTCAACATGTTGGATGATCCATGACAATATAACTTCTATTCGGATATAAGAAGACATAACCCATTATGTTGTCTTCCTTGTCCAACATCAAAATTTTAGCATCTCATATCTTAATGAGTGCTCACAATTACAAAAGATGTCCAAGATAATATATTTATATGTGAAATCTCTCTTCCTTCAATATTCTTTCATGAATTGTTCGAATGACCAATGGTATTCTTGGTAACTTTCAATAAATTTACCACCTATACTTATTATATGTGAAGTCATTACTCCCCATGGTATAAGCATATGAAACATATATAATTCAGATTTATGATATTCAATTCATTCAACCATTTACTTATAGGATATAAGTGAAGCACGTGAGTAAATGACAAACTACTCCAAAAAGATATGAGTGAAGAACAATGAGTAGTTAAGTAATTAAGTAGCCATGGGAGGACTCTCTCTCATTCAAGATTTCAGATCCAATGATTTTATTCAAATAACAAGTTAAATTAAAATACGCTCTAAGCAAAACACATATCATGTGACGAATAAAAATATAGCTCCGAGTAAGGTATACCGATGGTTTTGAAGACGAAAGAGGGGATGCCTTCCGGGGCATCCCCAGGCTTAGGCGCTTGAGTCATCCTTGAATATTACCTTGGGGTGCCTTGGGAATCCCCAAGCTTAGGGTCTTTCCACTCCTTATTCTCCTCGTATCGATATCTCACCCAAAACTTGAAAACTTCAATCACACAAAACTTAACGGAACTTTGTGAGATGGGATAGTATGATAAAGAGTAAATCATTCACTTTGGTACTGTCAAAGACAAGATTCATAATTGTTCTCACACAATGCCTACTATACCATATCGTTTCTACAATTTATATTGAGCAATATAAGCCATAGAAACTAAAACAAGCAAACTATGCATTGAAAACAGAATCTGCCAAAAATAGAACAGTCTGTAATGATCTGAACAACAACCGTACTAAGGCTACTCCAAAAATTCTGAAAAATTAGGACAACATAAGCAATTTGTTTATTAATCTTCTTAAAAAAGAATCAGTATTTTATCACGCTTCTATTAAAAATAAGAATTGTTTTCCCGAGCGTAAAACTTCTGTTTTTCAGCAAGATCAAATCAACTATTACTGTAAGCCATCCCAAAGGTCTTACTGGACACTTTATTGAAATGCAAGCTATAAAACATGATAACTACAGTAGCTTAATCATGTGAACACACAAAAATAGTAAGGGTAAATATTGGGTTGTCTCCCAACGAGCGCTTTTCATTAATGCCTTTTCAGCTAGGCACGATGATTTCAATGATGCTCACATAAAAGATAAGAATTGAAACATAATGGGAGCATCATGAAGAACATGACTAGCACATTTATGTCTAACACACTTCCTATGCATAGGGATTTTGTTAGCGAACAACTTATGGGAACAAGAATCAACTAGCATAGGAAGGCAGAACAAGCATAACTTCAAGATTTTCAACACATAGAGAGGAAACTTGATATTATTGCAACTCCTACAAGCATATATTCCTCCCTCATAATAATTTTCAGTAGCATCATGAATTAAATCAACAATATAGCTATCACACAAAGCATTCTTTTCATGATCCACAAGCATAGAAACTTTACTACTCTCCACATAAGTAGATTTATTCTCATGAATAGTAGTGGGAGCAAACTCAACAAAATAACTACCATGTGAGGCATAATCCAATTGAAAATTAAAATCAAGATGACAAGTTTCATGGTTATCATTATTATTTATATCATACATGTCATCACAATAATCATCATAGATAGCAACTTTGTTCTCATAATCAATTGGAACCTCTTCCGAAATAGTGGAATCATCATTAAATAAAGTCATGACCTTTCCAAATCCACTTTCATAAATATTATAAGATTCAACACCCTCCAAAATAGTGGGATCATTACCTAGTGTTGACACTATTCAAAACCCACTTTTAATGATAATTTTATTCATACTCTAAAATATATAAGTGAAGTTCATAGAGCATTCTACAAATAATATATATTTATCAATATCCAAGATCAAAATATACAAGTGAAGCACACGCAACATTATATAAAGCCATACTCAAAAGATTTAAGTGAAGCACAATGAGCATTCTACAAAGACATACTCAAAAGATTGAAATGAAGCATAAAGAGCATTCTATAAATCAATGAAGGGCTATCTCACACTAGCATGGAGCATAAAGGAAAAGAAAAGAAACACAAAAGATGCATATCATGTGAACAAAACAAAAACCGAGGTATACTGATAATTGTTGAAGAAGAAAGATGGGTTGCCAATCGAGGCATCCCCAAGCTTAGATGCTTGAGTGTCCTTGAAATATTTACTTGGGGTGCCTTGGGCATCCCCAAGATTGAAATCTTGCCTCTCCTTATTCTTCTCATATCGATAACTCCTCGTTCTTCGAACACTTCATCCACACAAAACTTAACAAAAACCTTGTGAGGTCCGTTAGCATAATAAAGCAAATCACTACCTTTAGGTACTATTGTAAACTCATTCCAATTTCATATTAGCATTATATCTATTGTATTCCAGCTTCACCATGGCTCATACCCCCCGATACTACCCATAGATTCATCAAAATAAGTGAACAACATATAGAAAACAGAATCTGTCAAGAACAAGACAGTCTGTAGCAATCTGGCACTTTTGTATACTTATGTAACTACAAAAATTCTAAAAAATCAGGACAATCTAAACAATCTACAGAGCAGTACTTTGTAAAAATTTCAAGATTTTATCATGCTCCAGTAAAAAAGAAAATTAAAAGACTACAACAAAAGTTTCTGTTTTTCTGCTGCACACACCAAACAAGCAATTTAAGCATCCTAAAGCCAAACCATGACACATTATTTTTATAATACAATGGATATATACAAGGGGATACTTATTTTTGAGAAATTTCCATGAAAAATTCTACATTGTTTCCATGAGCATGAACACAAGTGTTCAAGGTCGACCCTCACTTCTCCAATGCATAACCTTCCAATCACTTCTCTTTTTGAAAAAGTTTTTAGGCATAAGAGGCAAGTAATTTTTTTGTATTGTCATTTTGTAATTGTGTTTGTTTGTTTCACCCACAACTAAACAAGGACAAAAGGGAAAATAAACTCTACTTAGTGAAGAAAGCAAACAAGCATACACGAAAATATCAACCCCATGCTATTGCTCCCTTGCAACGGTGCCAAAAAAGAGCTTGATAATCCCCAAGTGCAAGGAATCATCGTAGCACTTTCCAAAGGTGGAAGTGATAAGTATGGAGTGTTGAACCCACAAGGAGCTAAAGGTAAGATCAATATTCTCTCAAGTCCTATCTGCCACTGATACGACTCTACGTACACCGAACGTTTGCTTCCAACTAGAAACAAGAAATACAACTACATTGTGGATATGAAGAGGATAACTTTGCATGATATCGGAGAACTAAAATATAAAAGTAGGTGTTGTTATCATAAAGTTAGAGTATACTACTATATATTATAAATAGCTAGTGTGGAATAATGATGGATCAGTGTGAGGAATTGTCCTAGGCAATTGTTAACAAGATCGATAGTCGTCATTGCAATTTCATATGAGGGAGAGGCATAAGCTAACATACTTTCTCTTCTTGGATCATATGCACTTATGATTGGAACTCTAGCAAGCATCCACAACTACTAAAGATTTTAAGATAAAACCCAACCATAGCATTAAAGTATCAAGTCCCCTTTATCCCATATGCAACAACCCCCTTACTCGGGTTTAAGCTTCTGTCACTCTAGCAACCCACTATAAGCGAATCATGAACGTATTGCAACATCCTACAATGGGAATCCCTCATGTGTGCGCGACACGGACGGCACCATACGACAACACCAAAATAAAACATACAACTCAAACCAATTTACACTGGTACGCGTCGGTGCTATACAAACGGTTTTTAACCCCTTTCCGTGACAGCATGTGGAACCATCGCCTAGTGAGTGTGGGCGATAGGGGGGCTCCTTCCCACATGACCCAGAAAACGTCGGGGATAAGGCCTCTTGGCACACACGCTCGGCAAAATGAGGTCGTGTGCGACCGGCGAGCGCTTAAAAATGGAAATACGCACAGTAGAGCTACAAAATACAATTATACATGCGAAATTGTTTCCGGTCGCAAGTACATCCAACACAGTCAGTCCCCGCTAAACGTTTCCGTTCGTATGTACATTCCACACAGTCGCTCCAAGGAAAACGTTTCCGTTCACAGGTGCATCACACACAATTTTTCCCGTTAAATCATTTGTGATAGCTTTACCGTTGCACATGATATTAACAATTTTATCGTTTGCGTTATTGAATGCATCACACACGGTCCGTAGAAGAAACTGTGTGGCAAAGGCTGTCCATCACACACAATGTTTATGTGGTAAACGTTTGCGCAAGGTGGCCTAACGCAAACACTTTTCAAGAGAAAGTCGTGTGTCATTGTTCATTGATCCAACATGGTTTATTCCTAGAAACTGTGTGCGTTGCCTGAGGTCATCGCCCACGGTATTTTTTCAATAACCATTTGCAATAGCAAAACCCAATTAGCAGGCTAATTCGCCATTAGCAGGCTAATTACCCAATTATTAATAATCCATTTATTAATCTAGATGACATTCATATTAAGCACATAATATATTTCATTTAAATATTAAGGAAGCATAATTTCATAATTGAAATACAGCAGAGTACAACATGATATAGCTTCAGCACTCAGCTACCCCATTACACAACTGCACCAGCACCAAGTTTCACATGCAACATGTAAAACCTTTCGAAATTAGAATCATAGATGGTGTGTAGACAAATGCATCTCATCTGGAAAACTGGTGAAGCAGAAGGAGAATATTGATCCTTCATCCATGTTGAAGGTCTTTGCAACTTTAGGCCAATGCCTATGAATGATTGACCGTCCGTCCTTCGTCCTCTTCAGAAACACTTCAATATTGAACCATGGGTGTTGTATGAAAACCTTCGTCGCCTCCTGACCATAGAGGTGGTTTGAGAGGTAATCATCAGTGAACTGCTTTGGAAAGGCCTGAAAACAAGGATGTGCATAAATATCTTCTCTATATTGGAAATGGGGCAAAGGAATAAAAAAGGCAAGGTATAATAGTTAGTACCATCTTGTAGTGAACTGATGTCTTCTTCATTGTGCAGACAAAGATCTTGTTGTTTTTTGTTGCTAATTTCTTTATCCTAACAATCTTTCTGAGTTTCTTGATTTGATTGATATTCATGGACAACTCATTTCCCCATATGTAAAAAGGGTCTAACAGTGGGTCAAAACCTCTGACAACAGGACCTACATGTGCAAGACCAAATTGTTAAAAACCTAAATATTAGGATGGTTCCTACTATTTCACAATAATGTGCTATTAGACAATGGACCATGCACGTGCTAACCTTGATTGTAAACCTCAGTGCTTCCCATTGTTTCCCTGCAATACATATAAGGTAGTTAGTCATAAGGTTAAGTAAGGGTTCACATGCTATTAGTAAAATATGTTTATGAAAAATAAGCACATTGCAGATTCATCAGATTAATTCAAGCCACATGAAAAACCCATTTATCCAAACGAAGCATGATTAAGAACTAGGAAATATAGCACTTGTATATGTTTCTCATGTATTAAGTGCAGCCAAATTCGATTTATTCCTCACATGAGCAATAATACGAAATTCTAACCACGACAATTGGACATCGCATTGCAGAATTGAACCAATCAATTAACTAAACACCACAACAAATGAACCAAACATTAACTGAGCACCACATTGCACAATATAACATACTCCTAATAGAAGATCCGATAGTTAACCAAACCAAGAATGCTTAACAACTTGGAAATATAGCAATTGTATTTGTTTCTCATGTATTTACTACTCCAATTTAAATTTATTCCTCACATGGTATACAATAACAGAATGCACCCACAACTATGAACATCGCATTGCAGAATTGAACCAAACAGTTAACTAAACACCACAACACAAATGAACCAAACGTTAACTGAGCACCACATTGCACAATGTATAACCAAACCTAGCATGCTTGACAACTTGGAAATATAGCAATTGTATTAGTTTCTCATGTATTTTGTAAAGATAAATTTGATTTATTTCTCACATGGAAGACAATACAAAATTGCAGCCTGAAGAATTGAACATCACATTTGCAGAATTGAACCAAATAGTTAGCTGAAGACAACAACTAATTAACAAAACAATTAATAAGTGAGCACCACACTGCACGACATATAGAACATATACACTAGAGCAACATATTGCATGGTAAAATTAGATAGCACAATTTACTAGAATTTGTGAAGGAAAGGCAGGAGCAGCACACTCAACGGGTAAACCGAGCATGCTTAACCGGCGTAGCTAGCAACTGACAAGGTGCTCCTCCAAGATCTGGGGGTCGGCATGAATGGCAGCCATCGCGACCTCATCCGCGCGTGCGGCCGCGATTTGGTTCTCGCTCCCAAATGCTCCTTGAGATCCTGGCTATACTGCGTGCACCATGGCTTAGGGTGGCACTTATTTGGTGGAGGGGTCGGTGATTTGGGTGGAAGGTGTCGCGCTCGCGCCGGCGGTCAGGGCATGTGGGATGTGGAAGGAGGAGGAGGATGGGGGTCGGGTGTGGATTACCTGCCTGAATAGACGAGGCCGAGCAGTGTGAAGGAGGGTCGCCGGCGAGGAGGCGGCACTGCAACCAAGGAGTGAAGGTTTCAACTTGGAAAGGAAGGGGAAATAGGGGAAATGTGGCTTTTGGTAAGGGGGAGGGGCCGGGGAGGTAGATATTTCCGTGGAAGCCAAAAATTTGGAATCGCTTCAGTGAAAAAACTAGCGCGCAAAGTGTCATCAGACACGGTCCCTTATTTAGAACCGTGTACGATATGTGAACATCACAAACGATTCAGATAGCTTAACCTGTGTGTGATGAGTTTGAACGTCAAAAATTGTGGTTCAAATTTCCCTGGTTACAGTGGTTTGATAACCAACAAGTGTAGGGGATCTATCGTAGCCTTTTCGATAAGTAAGAGTGTCGAACCCAACGAGGAGCAGAAGGAAATGATAAGCAATTTTCAGTAAGGTATTCTCTGCAAGCACTGTAATTATCGGTAACAGATAGTTTTGTGATAAGGTAATTTGTAACGAGTAGCAAGTAATAAAAGTAAATAAGGTGCAGCAAGATGGACCAATCCCTTTTGTAGCAAAGGAGAAGCCTGGACAAACTCATATATGAAGGAAAGCGCTCCCGAGGACACATGTGAATTATCGTCAAGCTAGTTTTCATCATGTTCATATGGTTCGCGTTCAGTACTTTGATAATTTGATATGTGGGTGGACCGGTTCTTGGGTACTGCCCTTACTTGGACAAGCATACCACTTATGATTAACCCCTATTGCAAGCATCCGCAACTACAACAGAAGTATTAAGGTAAACCTAACCATAGCATGAAACAAATGGATCCAAATCATCCCCTTACGAAGCAACACATAAACTAGGGTTTAAGATTCTGTCACTCTAGCAACCCATCATCTACTTATTACTTCCCAATGTCTCCCTCTAGGCCCAAACAATGGTGAAGTGTCATGTAGTCGATGTTCACATGACACCACTAGAGGGATGACAACATACATCTCATCAATATATCGAACGAATACCAAATTCACATGAATACTTATAGCAAGACTTCTCCCATGTCCTCAGGAACAAACGTAACTACTCACAAAGCATATTCATGTTCATAAACAGAGGGGTATTAATATGAATAATGGATCTGAACATATGATCTTCCACCAAGTAAACCAACTAGCATCAACTACAAGGAGTAATCAACACTACTAGCAACCCACAGGTACCAATCTGAGGTTTGGATACAAAGATTGGATACAAGAGATGAACTAGGATTTGAGATGAGATGGTGCTGGTGAAGATGTTGATGGAGATTGACCCCCTCCCAATGATAGGATCGTTGGTGATGATGATGGTGATGATTTCCCCCTCCCGAAGGGAAGTTTCCCCGGTAGAACAGCTCTACCGGAGCCCTAGATTGGTTCCGCCAAGGTTCCGCCTCGTGGCCGCGGGGTTTCATCCCGTAAGCTTGCTTATGATTTTTCCTCGATGAAAGACTCCATATAGCTAAAGATGGCATCGGAGGGCCACCAGGGGCCCCACGTGGCAGGGGGCGCGCCCAGGGGGGTAGGGCGCGTCCCCCACCCTCGTGGACGGTGGGTGGCCCCCCTCAGGTACTTCTTTCACCCAATATTTTATATATATTCTGAAACATGCTCCCGTGAAGTTTCAGGACTTTTGGATATGTGCAAAATATGTCTCTAATATTTGCTCCTTTTCCGGCCCAGAATTCCAGCTGCCGGCATTCTCCCTCTTCATGTAAACCTTGTAAAATAAGAGAGAATAGGCATAAGTATTGTGACATAACGTGTAATAACAACCCATAATGCAATAAATATTGATATAAAAGCATGATGCAAAATGGACGTATCAACTCCCCCAAGCTTAGACCTTGCTTGTCCTAAAGCGAAAGCCGAAATCAAAAAATATGTCCACATGTTTAGAGATAGAGGTGTCGATAAAATAAAATACGGACATGAGGGCATCATGATCATTCTTAGAACAGCAACATATATATATATATATATATATAGTCATATGATCTCTTATGCTAAAGTAACAATTCAATCACAATTTCAAGTATGAATCATAAACTTTATTTAGAACCAACAAACTCTAATCTCAATCATTGAGGCAATTGCAATTTATCATAATGTAGGAAAGAGTCAATATAAGAGCTTTTCAGCAAGTTCACATACTCAACTATCATTTAGTCTTTCACAATTGCTAACACTCACGCAAAATTTATGGGTATGAAGTTTTAATCGGACACAGAGAAAGATAGGGGCTTATAGTTTTGCCTCCCAACGTTTTACCTCAAGGGTAATGTCAACAATAATAGTTCACGAAAACTCACATCCAATTAGCTATATATATCAGGATCTTTCCAACACATTGCGCTTGCCAAAGGATAAAATGTAAAAAGGAAAGGTGAATATCACCATGACTCTTTGCATGAAGTATAAGACAAGAATAAAAGATAGGCCCTTCACAGAGGGAAGCAGAGGTTGTAATGCGCTTTTATGGTTGGATGCACGAAATCTTAATGCAAAAGAATGCCACTTTATATTGCCACTTGTGATATGGACCTTTATTATGCAGTCCGTCGCTTTTATTTCTTCCACATCACAGGACCGTATAAAGCTTATTTTCTCCACATTAATAGATCATACATGCTTAGAGAGCAATTTTTATTGCGTGCACCGATGACAACTTACTTGAAGGATCTTACTCAATCTATAGGTAGGTATGGTGGACTCTCATGGCAAAAACGGGTTTAGGGATATTTGGAAGCACAAGTAGTATCTCTACTTGGAGCAAAGAAATTGGCTAGCAAGAGAGAGAAAGGCAAGCTCAACATGTTGGATGATCCATGACAATATAATTTATCTCAGATGTAAGAAAACATAATCCATTACGTTGTCTTCCTTGTCCAACGTCAACTCTTTAGCATATCATACTTTAATGAGTGCTCACAATTATAAAAGATGTCCAAGATAGTATATTTATATGTGAAAACCTCTCTTTCTTTATTACTTCCTATTAATTGCAACGATTACCAAAACTATGTTTGTCAACTCTCAACAACTTTTATTCATCATACTCTCTATATGTGAGCTCATTACTCTCCATAAGATCCATATGATCTCTTTATTTCTTCTCTTTTATTTTATTCCCTCAAGATCATAGCAAGATAATCAAGCCCTTGACTCAACACTAATCTTTATTATATATAGCTCACGGACTTGATTACATAGAAGGATCATAAAGCTAAACTCACAACTAGATCATACTAAAACTTTATTCTACTAGATCAAGATATTATCAAAAGGATCGAACTAAGAAAAACTGTAAAGATAAAAGTGATGGTGATATGATATCAGGGCACTCCCCCAAGCTTGGCAGTTTCCAAGGGGACTGCCCATACCCGATGCTCAATTCTTCTTTGTTGGTGAAGAAGGTGTTGGTGATGATGGATAGTCGCACATCGAGCGTAGGAGATGCTCCAATTTGTGGATAATGCCCTTGAGTGCGATGATATGCTCCTTCAACAAAATATTTTCACTTGTGAGATACTTGTTTTGAATGCGAGCTAACTCAATCATCTTGAAAGCTTCAATCTCTGTTGGGGTAAAGAGATTGTGGTGAGGTTGAAGGATGTCTTCTTCTGCTACTGCTGGAACTTGACCCCCCATGGCCTTCTTGATCCCATCATCCTTGTTGATCTCTCCGGGTTCTTCTCTCTTCAGCTTTATCTTCATTAGCCAATCATTGTTGCCCTCATTGTTGGAGGAGGAGGGAGACGACATGATGCTTGGCCTTGATAACCCTGGCAGGAAATAGCTCGAAACAAAAACAAGAGATATTTGCGTGATACGATGGTCAAAACCTTCGGGAGATTATATAATGAATTTTTACCAACCAAAAGAAGTATCGTGCAAGAAAACGGAGTCCGGAGAGCACATGAGGTGCCCACGAGGCAAGGGCGCGCGCCCAGGGGGGTCGGGCATGCCCTCCACCCTCGTGGAAGCCCCGTGTCCTTTCCGGTCTGCTTCTTATTTTCCTATTTTCTTAAATATTCCAAAACGGAGAAAAATTGCCATTAGAAATGTTTTGGAGTCGGTTTACTTACCGTACCACGTACCTATTCCTTTTTGGAGTCTGAAACGTTCCGGAAAGTGTCCCTTATGTATTCCTCCGGGGTTACGGTTTCAATAATATTGATTTCAACATTTATGGGAGTACCTGAGATATAATGTTTGATTCTTTGACCGTTCACCACCTTCGGATTTGTGCCTTCGAAGTTGTTGATTTTTATGGCACCAGAACGATAGACCTCCTCGATAACATAAGGACCTTCCCATTTAGAGAGAAGTTTTCCTGCAAAAAATCTTAAACAAGAGTTGTATAGCAATACATAATCACCTACATTAAACTCACACTTTTGTATCCTTCTATCATGCCATCTTTTAACTTTTTCTTTAAATAGCTTGGCATTTTCATATGCCTGGATTCTCAATTCATCAAGTGAGCTAATGTCAAAAAACCTCTTCTCACCAGCAAGTTTGAAGTCATAGTTGAGCTCTTTAATATACCAATATGCCTTATGTTCTAATTCAAGAGGTAAGTGACATGCTTTACCATAAACCATTTTATATGGAGACATACCCATAGGATTTTTATATGCAGTTCTATAAGCCCATAATGCATCATCAAGTTTCTTGGACCAATTCTTTCTAGATCTATTAACAATCTTTTGCAAAATAATTTAAGTTCTCTATTGCTACGTTCTACTTGTCCACTAGACTGTGGGTGATAAGGTGATGCAATTCTATGATTAACATCATACTTAGCAAGCATTTTATGAAAGGCACCATGAATAAAGTGTGAACCACCATCAGCCATTAAGTATCTAGGGACTCCAAACCTCGGAAAAATAACTTCTTTAAGCATCTTAATAGAGGTGTTATTATCAGCACTACTAGTTGGAATAGCTTCTACCCACTTAGTAATGTAATCAACAACAACTAAAATATGTGTATACCCATTAGAGGAAGGAAAAGGTCCCATATAATCAAAGCCCCAAACATCAAATGGTTCAATAACAAGTGAATAATTCACATGCATTTCTTGACATCTACTAATATTACCAATTCTTTGACATTCATCACAAGATAATACAAACTTACGGGCATCCTTGAAGAGAGTAGGCCAATAAAAACCGGATTACAATACCTTATGTGCAGTTCTATCTCCAGCATGGTGTCCTCCATAAGCTTCGGAGTGACACTTGTGTAGGATCTGTTCCTGTTCATGCTCAGGTACACAACGTCTAATAACACCATCTACTCCTTCTTTGTAAAGATGTGGGTCATCCCAGAAGTAATGTCTTAAACCATAGAAAAACTTTTTCTTTTGCTGGTATGTGAAACTAGGTGGTATAAATTTAGCAACAATGTAATTAGCATAATCAGCATACCACATAGTAGTACGAGAAGCATTTATGATAGCTAATTGTTCATCAGGAAAGCTGTCATCAATAGGTATTGGGTCATTAAGAACATTCTCTAACCTAGACAAGTTGTCTGCAATGGGATTCTCAGCTCCCTTTCTATCAATAATATGCAAATCAAATTCCTGTAGCAGGAGAACCCATCTAATAAATCTAGGTTTAGCATCTTTCTTTTCCATAAGATATTTAATAGCAGCATGATCTGTGTGAATAGTTACTTTAGAATCAACAATATAAGGTCTGAACTTATCACAAGCAAGTACAACTGCTAAGAATTCCTTTTTAGTGGTAGCATAATTTCTCTGGGCATTGTCTAGGGTTTTACTAGCATATTGGATAACATTTAATTTCTTATCAACTCTTTGTCCTAGAACAACACCTACAATTTAATCACTAGCATCACACATGATTTCAAAAGGTAAATTCCAATCAGGTGGCTGAATAATAGGTGCAGAAATCAAAGCTTTCTTAAGTATTTCAAATGCTTCTACACAATCATCATCAAAGACAAAAGGGACATCTTTTTGTAAGAGGTTAGTCAAAGGCCGGGAAATTTTTGAGAAGTCCTTAATGAACCTCCTAGAAAAACCGGCATGACCAAGGAAACTTCTTATACCTTTGATGTCCTTGGGACACGACATCTTTTCAATAGCATCAACTTTAGCTTTGTCAACTTCAATACCTCTTTCAGAAATTTTATGCCCCAAGACAATACCTTCATTAACCATAAAGTGGCACTTCTCCCAATTGAATACAAGGTTAGTTTCTTCACATCTCTGCAAAACTCGATCAAGGTTGCTCAAGCAATCATCAAAAGAGGATCCATAAACAGAGAAATCATCCATGAAAACTTCACAAATCTTTTCACAAAAGTCAAAGAATATAGCCATCATGCATCTTTGAAAGGTAGCAGGTGCATTACATAAACCAAAAGGCATACGCCTATAAGAAAAGGTACCAAAAGGGCAAGTAAAAGTAGTCTTTTCTTGATCATCAGCTGACACAGGTATTTGAGAGAAACCAGAGTAACCATCTAGAAAGCAAAAATGTGTATGTTTGGATAATCTTTCTAGCATTTGATCAATGAAAGGCAAAGGGTAATGATCTTTTTTAGTAGCTTTATTTAATTTGCGGAAATCAATTACCATCCTATAACCTGTAATAATTCTTTGCGGAATCAATTCATCTTTATCATTAGGAACAACAGTAATACCTCCCTTCTTAGGGACACAATGGACATGGCTTACCCACTGACTATCAGCAATGGGATAAATTATACCTGCTTCAAGGAGCTTTAATATTTCCTTTCTTACCACTTATTTCATCTTGGGATTTAGCCGTCGTTGGTGATCAATAACTGGTTTGACTTCTTTCTCCAAATTTATTTTGTGTTGACATAGAGTGGGACTAATGCCCTTAAGGTCATCAAGAGTATATCCAATAGCAGCACGGTGCTTCTTTAGAGTTTTCAATAATTTCTCTTCTTCATGATCTGAAAGGTTAGCATTAATAATAATAGGATATATCTTCTTTTCATCAAGATAAGCATATTTAAGAGTATGAGGCAATGGTTTAAGCTCAAACATGGGATCACCCTTGGGTGGAGGAGGATCCCCTAGGATTTCAACAGGCAAGTTGTGTTTCAAAATAAGTCCCTGTTTAAAGAATACTTCATCTATTTCCCTTCTTTCATTCATGAACATATCATTTTCATGGTCTAGCAAATATTGTTCTAAAGGGTCAGTAGGAGGCACGGCAATAGAAGCAAGACCAATAATTTCATCTTTACTAGGCAATTCTTTATCATGGGGTTGTCTACGGAACTTAGAAAAATTAAACTCATGAGACATATCCCGCAAACCAACAAATACAATATCTTTATTGCAGTCTATCTTAGCATTAACAATATTCAAGAAGGGTCTAGCAAATATGATGGGACAAACCGAGAACAAGAAAATCAGCAGGGTATTTAACTTTCCCACACAAGACTTCAACATCTCTTACAATCCCAACTGGTGAAATAGTATCTCTATTGGCAAGCTTAATTGTAACATTAATCTCTTCTATCTCAGCAGGTGCAATATCATGCATAATTTCTTGGTATAAGGCATGAGGTATTGCACTTGCACTAGCACCCATATCACATAAGCCATGATAGCAATGATCTCCTATTTTAACAGAAATAATAGGCATGCCTACAATAGGTCTATGTTTATTTTTAGCATCAGGTCTAGCAATTCTATCATCTTCATTGCAGAAGTAAATAACATGCCCATCAATATTATCGGCCAAGAGATCTTTAACCATAGCAATACTAGGTTCAACTTTAATTTGCTCAGAGGGAGTAGGTGTTCTAGTATTACTCTTACAAACCACAATTGAAGCTTTAGCATGATCCTTTATTCTAACGGGGAAAGGTGGTTTCTCAATATAAGCAGCAGGAACAACAGGATCATCATAATTGATAGTCTTTTCTTCAACTTTAATAGGTGCAACTACTTTTACTTCAATGGGAGGATTATATTTAAACCAATTCTCCTTAGGGAGTTCAACATGAGTAGCAAAGGATTCACAGAAAGAAGCTACTATCTCAGAGTCAAGTCCATATTTAGTGCTAAATTCACGGAAAGCATCGGTATCCATAACTGATTTAACACAATCAAACTTAGGTGTTATACCTGACTCCTTACCTTCGTCGAGGTCCCAATCTTCAGAGTTGTGTTTAATTCTTTCCAATAAATCCCATTTGAATTCAATAGTATTCATCATAAAAGATCCAGTACAAGAAGTATCGAGCATGGAGCGATTACTGAGAGAAAGCCGAGCATAATTTTTTTGAATAATAATTTCTCTTGAGAGCTCATGATTGGGGCATGAATATAACATTGACTTAAGCCTCCCCCAAGCTTGAGCGATGATTTATCCTTCGCTAGGCCAAAAATTATATATATAATTATGATCATGATGAACAAGATGCATAGGATAAAACTTTTGATGAAATTCCAATTTCAATCGCTTGTAGTCCCATGATCCCATATCATCACATAGCCTATACCATGTCAATGCCTCTCCCTTCAAAGATAAAGGGAAGACCTTCTTCTTAATAACATCCTCGGGCATACCTGCAAGCTTAAATAATCCACAAACTTCATCCACATAGATTAAGTGTAAATCAGGATGCAATGTTCCATCTCTTGCAAAAGGATTACCTAGGAGTTTCTCTATCATGCCCGAAGGAATTTCAAAGTAAACATTTTTAGTAGGTTTAGTAGGTTGAGGAGCAACTCTTTGCCCTACTGGTCGAGGTGAAGATACCCCGAACAAGCCCCTCAAAGGATTATGTTCAATAGTATCAAGTGACAGTAAATTTCAGCACACTATACAAATTTTTCCTTACCAAATTCCACCTACCAAAGACGCTTCACTCCCCGGCAACGGCGCCAGAAAAGAGTCTTGATGACCCACAAGTGTAGGGGATCTATCGTAGCCTTTTCGATAAGTAAGAGTGTCGAACCCAAAGAGGAGCAGAAGGAAATGATAAGCAGTTTTCAGTAAGGTATTCTCTGCAAGCACTATAATTATCGGTAACAGATAGTTTTGTGATAAGGTAATTTGTAATGAGTAGCAAGTAATAAAAGTAAATAACGTGCAGCAAGATGGCTCAATCCCTTTTGTAGCAAAGGACAAGCCTGGACAAACTCTTATATGAAGGAAAGCGCTCCCGAGGACACATGTGAATTATCGTCAAGCTAGTTTTCATCACGTTCATATGATTCACGTTCGGTACTTTGATAATTTGATATGTTGATGGACCGGTGCTTGGGTACTGCCCTTACTTGTACAAGCATCCCACTTATGATTAACCCCTATTGCAAGCATCCGCAACTACAACAGAAGTATTAAGGTAAACCTAACCATAGCATGAAACATATGGATCCAAATCAGCCCCTTACGAAGCAATGCATAAACTAGGGTTTAAGCTTCTGTCACTCTAGCAACCCATCATATACTTATTACTTCCCAATGCCTCCCTCTAGGCCCAAAAAATGGTGAAGTGTCATGTAGTCGATGTTCACATGACACCACTAGAGGGATGACAACATACATCTCATCAAAATATCGAACGAATACCAAATTCACATGACTACTTATAGCAAGACTTCTCCCATGTCCTCAGGAACAAACGTAACTACTGACAAAGCATATTCGTGTTCATAATCAGAGGGATATTAATATGCATAATGGATCTGAACATATGATCTTCCACCAAGTAAACCAACTAGCATCAACTACAAGGAGTAATCAACACTACTAGCAACCCACAGGTACCAATCTAAGGTTTGGATACAAAGATTGGATACAAGAGATGAACTAGGGTTTGAGATGAGATGGTGCTGGTGAAGATGTTGATGGAGATTGACCCCCTCCTGATGAGAGGATCATTGGTGGTGACGATGGTGATGATTTCTCCTCCCGGAGGGAAGTTTCCCCGGCAGAACAGCTGTGCCGGAGCCCTAGATTGGTTCCGCCAAGGTTCCGCCTTGTGGCGGCGGAGTTTCGTCCCGTAAGCTTGCTTATGATTTTTTCCTCGACGAAAGACTCCATAGAGCTAAAGATGGGCATCGGAGGGCCACCAGGGGGCCCACGAGGCAGGGGGCACGCCTAGGGGGGTAGGGCGCGCCCCCACCCTCGTGGACGGTGGGTGGCCCCCCTCAGGTACTTCTTTTGCCCAATATTTTTTATATATTCTGAAACGTGCTCCCGTGAAGTTTCAGGACTTTTGGAGAGGTGCAGAATAGGTCTCTAATATTTGCTCCTTTTCCATCCCAGAATTCCAGCTGCTGGCATTCTCCCTCTTCATGTAAACCTTGTAAAATAAGAGAGAATAGGCATAAGTATTGTGACATAACGTGTAATAACAGCCCATAATGCAATAAATACCTACATAAAAGCATGATGCAAAATGGACGTATCATGGTCATCCATGTCATTGCATAATTTGGGTACACAAAGGAGACTACAACACACCACGCTCCTTAATTGAGCAAGTTCAACAATTAAATAGACCTAGCTGACCTAAACATTACTCTAACAAATTAAAGACCGACACTCTTAATTAAACAAAACAAAGAGTACTAGTACTACGGTTGGTGCTCATCGATCTCCGCCGCTGCCTCCATGTTCAGCTCGCGCTCGACGGTCTCCTAGCGAAGGGGCTCCATGGCATCCGCCGCACCATACTCGGCAAGCATCTTGCCATCCGCGACCGCCATCTCTTTGGAAAAGGACGCCTCGAGCTGGGCGTGGGCGGACGCGATCTGGGCTTGGACGGTCTCCGTCATCGCAAGATATGTGGCGGAGGAACGGACGGCTGCTCGAACGCTCTTGGCGATTGCCAGCTCTTTGGCCGTGTGTTGCCGACCGTTGTCGGAGAAGATTCATTCGATGTGTGGTGACCGCCAGGACCTGGGTGTGGGCAGCCTCCATCAGGGCTAAGGTCACCTCTGTGGAACAGACATCTGCTGTGCCGCTCTCGTCAGTTGCTATCCCCGAGGCAGATGTTGCTACCGCCACCTGAGAAGCAACAACGTCCGTTTGGGCTGCCTTTGCCGCCTAGTCGCAGATTGCGGCCGTGCTCATGCACCTTGTTAGCACGTGCATGGCGCCTGCGGCCGCGCTCTCGCCGGAGTGGTCCACCGAAGTTGCCCTCATGATGCGGGTCCACGTGCCCATCTTTCACCAGCGACGATTGAATAGTGAAATGATATTTGGGGAGCAAGCTAGTGTGCCTGAGACGCCAGCTGTGGACTGTAGCCGACACACCTTCTCACGTAAGCCATAGGCATACTATACGCCGACGGTGCTCTAGGATATTTTGTGCTACATCTCACACAGTTGATGATAATAAACTATGTGTGATCTACTTGATTTTTTATCTTGATTTGAATTACATAATAGGGTCAGAGCGACAATGGATGGTGTTTAAATTGCTAGACCTTTTATCTGCAGTGAACATGCAACTATATATGTGTCGTAAAATAAATGGAATTATTCAGGGTTCGTTTGAACATTTTATACATTAAATTGGTTTCTAGCCATTTCAGGTGCACAATTCAAAATTAAACTACATGCACATGCTTCGGTGCACCAACATGGGTTGTAAAATCATATATGTGTCCATGGGTTTATGCTTATGTCCCATGCAAGAAATGGGGATGAAATTCGAACACCACGGCACCGTGGCTCTCCGGCAAACGTCGACATACTTGCTTTTGTAATTCTAGTAAATCCAAAATTCATCCGAAATTCATGAAATTTGGCATGCTATAATGGAGCGGCATCAACATGCCGTGGTAAAAAATTTGTCCCATTTGGGGCAGGTTTAGGTATAAGCTTCTCATAAACCAGAGCTTCTCACAACAAGTGTGATGGTTTCGGTAGGGAACATTTCACCTTTATGGATGAAACGATATCCGCTGCCTCTTCTCGATTTCAATTTTTTTCCTAGTGTCAAAATAGAACAACATGAGTGTTTTGTCAATTTTTGGGATTTTTTGGGGTTCGCTTCGACATTTTTATACATTAATTGAGTTTTCAATGCATTCATGTGCATAATTCAAATTTGAACTACATGCACATGCTCTAGTGCATATAAATTGGTTGAAAATTCAAATCTGTGTCCTTGGTTGCATGCTTAGGTCCCATGCAATAAATGGAATGAATGTCAAACACCCTGCTACCATCACTCGGCCGCAAACATTGAGATACCTGGTTTTCAAATTCTAGTAAATCCAAAACTCATCTGAAATTCAGGAAACTTGGCATGCTATCATGGAGCGGCATCAATATGCCATGGTAAATTCTTTGTCCCATTTGGGGCAGGTTTGGGTATATGCTTCCCACAAACCACAGCTTCTCACAACAAGCATGATGGCTTCGATAGGGAACACCCCACATTTGGGGACGAAAGATATCCATTGCCTCTTATTGCTTTCAAAATTTTGCTCATGTCAACATAGAATAACATGAGTGTTGTGTCAATTTTTGTGATTTTTCGGGGTTCATTTGGACATTTTAAGCATCAACTGAGTTTTCATTGCATTTATGTGCATAATTCAAATTTGAACTACATACAGATGCTCCAGTGCATATAAATTCGTCGAAAAATCGAATCTGTGTCCTTGGGTGCATGCGTAGGTCCTATGCAAGAAATGGCAATGAATTTCAAACACCAGGGCACAGTTGATTGCCGGCAAAACATTGAGATACCTGGTTTTTAAATTCTAGTAAATCCAAAACTCGTCTGAAATTCATGAAACTTGGCATGCTATCATGGAGCGGCATCAACATGCCGTGGTAAATTTTTTGTCCCATTTGGGGCAGGTTTGGGTATATGCTTCTCACAAACCAGAGCTTCTCACAACAAGCATGATGGTTTCGGTAGGGAACGTCCCACCTTTGGGGACAAAACGGTATCCATTGCCTCTTATTGCTTTCAAAAAATTTCTCGTGTCAACATAGAACAACATGAGTGTTGTGTCAATTTTTATGATTTTTTGGGGTTCGTTTGGACATTTTTATGCATTAACTGAGTTTTCAATGCATTTATGTGCATAATTCAAATTTGAACTACATGCACATGCTCCAGTGCATATAAATTGGTTGAAAAATCAAATTTGTGTTCTTGGGTGCATGCTTAGGTCCCATGCAAGAAATGGGAATGAATTTAAAACACCAGAGCACCGTTGATTGCCGGCAAAATGTGGAGATACTTTATTTTTAAATTCTAGTAAATCCAAAACTCGTCTGAAATTCATGAAACTTGGCATGCTATCATGGAATGGCACCCGACATGCTGTGGTCTTTTTCGTGTCCATTTTGAGAGAAGGCGCACTCGAATAATGACAACCAACAAAGGCATTTTGAAAAAATAGCTGCCACTTTAGTATCTCAAATGTTTGTATAATTCAAACCGTGTGCGTTCAGTTAACCATTCACGTGATGCAACGTGTTTTGATTTTAATGGTTGTAGGAGGTGCCGTGCGGACAGCTGCTTGACCTTGACTGAACGGGAGGCGTGCGAGCACAGTCCGGTGTGCAGGCTGACCGAGAGGCGTGCAAGCTGTCCTCGAATGCGCAGGCTCACCGGGAAGCGTGCGAGCTATACGCTACGCAGGCTCACTGGGAAGGGAGCCCTTTGACTTTGATGGCCGTCCGCCTTCCTCTCCGTGTGCGCGCCCCCCTCAATGGCATGGGCCGCCGCCATTGACAACGGCGTCCCGGAGGACGACAACGACAACGACAGCGCGGCACGCCGCCTCCGCCGCCGTCAGAAATAGTTTTTTTCTTGGGTTTAATATTGTATCTCGATCATATGAATATAAATTTGCAGTATGACTGAATGAAAGATATGGTTTGAGCGAACTTGCGTTTTCTCTCTCTTAATGTACAGACTTATCAAACGATTTTCTTTTGAAAAAACGTCAATGGTTTTTAAATATAAAACACTCATCGCAAATATTTTAGTTACAACACCAGTATGCAAACCTGGAGCTTCCCTAGGAAGCCAAGGGAAAATGTGCCGAGCAGGATTTTTGCGGCTCTTGATCGCAAACGTTTTAGATAGAACACCGTATGAAAAGTAAGAGCAGGATTTGTGCATCTCTTCAACGCAAACAGATCTTTTGGATGACCCATGTGCAACCACTTATGAACAATTTGGTAAGATTTGCATCTGCCATATTTGGTATGTTACCATTTATCAAACTGGAAAGATTGACATTTGTTGATCTAGTAACATTGCCTTCTGTCAACCTTGTAACACTGCGATTTGTCAAAATATGAAGCTAAAAATTACTAGTAGTATCTATTTTTTGCAACTAAAATTCAATAATTAAGCATAGATTTCATTCATAGATTAAGCAGTCATTCTTAATTTATACAAACAGTTCAACTCGACAGCTGAACCGACCAAAATTTTCCCCATTTGTTGCCAACCACGTACTAAAATAGCTAGTTCACCTATATATACTAGCTAATTTTAAGTACGTTGTACAGTTCCACCACATCTATAGTCAGATGAACTGAATAGAATATCCCCTAAATACTACTAGGCTTTATAGTACTTCCAGCTACCTCTCCTCTTCGAGCGCGCTCACTAAGAGGCGGGGGAGGAGGAGCCTACCGACGAGCTGGGCAACCGCAATACGGTGCCTGCCACTATTGCAGCTTCAGCGATGCTCACCTCGAATGCCCTCTGCCTCTCCAGACGACCCCTCTCGAAGCGGTGGTTCTCCTCGTAGATATCCTGATTACTCGCCTCTGAGGCGATGTGTGCCGCGGCCACAGTGGCGGTAAGGCTCTTTGCATGCTCAATGAGGCACTCCTCCTCCTCCCGCAAGAACTCAGTGTAGCGCGCAAGGTCGCTAACGCACGTGCGGGCACCCACCTTCACCTCCCGCCTTCGGGCTGCGGTGGTGGAGTGGGTGATGACCCCGGTGGTCGACGGTGGGCTGGTGGCCATGACGGCCGACGATGGGGTGGCGGCCAGGACCACCACCTCCCGCCTTCGGGCCGCGGTGGCGCAGCGGGTGATGGCCACGGTGGCTGGCAATGGGGTGGCGGCCACGATGGCCACCTCCCGCCTTCGGGCCGCGACGGCGGAACGGGCGATGGCCCTGGCTTTCAACGGTGGTGTGGTGGCAATGGCGGCCAGCAACAGCTGTCGGCGGGCACCGGCGACGGAGCGTGTGGTGGGTGTTCCACGCACACCCAACAAAGACGCCACACACACTACACTACGCCGGGGACTGCGCCGCCACCGCGGTGTAGGCTCCCAGCTGGAGCTGTCCTCTGATGACGGCGGAGTGGCTGAGCAATGACGATGAACCGGTGCCATTGGCGATTGTGGGAGAAGCACACGAGATAAGCTATAGGGAGGGAGGGGAAAATACGACGCAGGACTCGCCAGCCGTGAGGGTTTATATAGCAGGTCGGTAAGCATTGGGATTTTGGGGGATTTCACCGAGTCGAGTGGGAAGCTTGCGCGGGAACCTGCGAGGCTGCGCGGGAATGGGCTCACCGATGATTCATTGGCGTCACCGTTTGGCCAAAAGAATGACCCTGCGCGCTGCGCAAGCTTGCGCTGTATGCCGTCTGCGGCAGCGGGGTGAGAAGACATGCGAGAGGAGGAAGAAAGGCCACGTACACATACGGTTAATAAAAAAACATTTGCAATTTAATTACCTACTATACCCCCGTCTTGGTTTATAAGTATGATTTAACTAATAAAATACGAATGCATGTCGCCAAAGATTATATAGTTGGATTCGTATTTGAACATAGTTTCCAATTATATAATTTTTATAACATGCATTAACATTTTGTTGGTTAATTTGAGGGCAGAGTATAGCACATAATATAAAGGGGACTATAGACTAGACGGAGGTGGTAGCACACGGCCGCTCTCTACGCAGCGACGCAACTGTCAGCTGGCTCGTAGGTAACCATTTCCTACGTGTTCAACTGCTCTGTGCGTGTGGTTGCTTGCGGTTCAGGCGGCCGCGGCACGCTCTGCTCTCGCGTCCCTCCGGGTGCTCTTCCCTCATCCCTCCACGGGCGCTGCTAGTGTTTGGGGCCGGCGCACGATCACGCACGTTCGTGTGCATGCGGTTGCTCTAGGCGCGGCGTGACGATGCAGTTACCCGCTGCAAAAACTACCATGCGGACGCGACGAGAATTCACACCGCCAGGCCCCATTTTATTCCTGTGGCCATTTACCTTCATCTCTTGTCTCACACGACACAATAAGCACACCCATGAGGACACATATAGAGAGGACATCCTCCAATGGCGCTCCCTGTGGCTCCAATGGCGCTCCCAGTGCCCGACGACGACAACGGCGGGCAGTATACCACGCAACACGTTGTGGACACCCACGTGAGGGGGAAGGCTCTCTCGGTGGTGTACACGAACGATCCGGTCTCGGTGGAGAGCGCCATCCAAACTATGGAGCAGTTCCTTGCCGAGGACAAGTACCAAGTGGTCGGCTTCGACCTTGAGTACACCATGGGTCATGCCGTCCACGATTAGAAGGTTGCCGTCGCCCAGTTGTGCGTGCGACATGACGTCCTCGTCTACTACTACCACCTGGACACAAGGCCTTCTGAGTGTTAAACCAAGTTTATCAACAGCTCTGACTACTTTAAAATCTATAAGGCAGAAGTTGAGAATCAACTTGAAAAGAAAATTAAACGAGTCCGATCAGATCATGGTGGAAAGTACTTCTCGAGTGAGTTTGATTCTTTTTGTGGGGAACACGACATTATTCATGAGAGGACGCCTCCCTATTCACCCCAGTCAAACGGGGTTGCCGAGCGGAAAAATCATACTCTAACTGATTTGGTTAACGCCATGTTTGATACATCGGGTTTATCCAAGGCATGGTGGGGGAGGCTATATTGACGGCATGTCATGTCCTGAATAAAGTTCCGACAAAGGATAATGAGATCACTCCCTATGAGAAATGGGCGAAGAGAAGGACAACACTTTCGTACTTGCGTACTTGGGGCTGTTTGGCGAAAGTCAATGTGCCGATCCCGAAAAAGCGTAAGCTTGGACCCAAGACTATGGACTGCGTTAATTTGGGCTACGCTAAGAACAACGTTGGCAATATA
The DNA here is from genome assembly GCF_002162155.2 of Triticum dicoccoides. Taxonomy (NCBI): domain Eukaryota; kingdom Viridiplantae; phylum Streptophyta; class Magnoliopsida; order Poales; family Poaceae; genus Triticum; species Triticum dicoccoides. Next base: position 540,860,414 of record NC_041392.1, on the reverse strand, counting down.
TTTCTAGTAGTGAAATCTGAGGTACCTGACCAGAAGGTTGGTACAATTATGGAGTCTAAGGATGCTACATTCTTTGAGGATATTTTTCCTATGAGAGATATGCAAATGACTTCTAGACAGGAATCTAAGGACACTCCTGAGCCTGCCATTCCTATGGATTATTATGAACAAACACATGATGAAAATCCTGAGGAGGATGACGAGTAAACCCTTGGTAGGGGCAAGAGACAAAGGACTGCAAAGACCTTTGGTGATGATTTCTTCGTGTACCTCATGGATGATACTCCCACTTCTATTTCAGAAGCGTATGCCTCTCCAGAAGCTGACTACTGGAAGGATGCGATCCGTACCAAGATGGATTCCATCATGGCTAACGGGACATGGGAGATCACTGAGCGTCCCTATGGTTGCAAACCATTAGGATGTAAGTGGGTGTTCAAAAAGAAGCTTAGGCCCGATGGTACGATTGAAAAGTACAAGGCTAGGCTTGTGGCCAAGGGCTATGACCAGAAATAAGAGGAAGATTTCTTCGACACTTATTCACCTGTGGCTAGACTGACCACCATTCGAGTATTACTCTTGTTGGAGCCTCGCATGGTCTTCTCGTCCACCAGATGGATGTTAAGATGGCTTTTCTGAATGGAGAGCTAAACGAGGAAATCTACATGCAACAGCCAGATGGCTTTGTGATAGATGGTCGGCAAAGAAAGGTGTGTAGGTTGCTGAAATCTTTATATGGCCTGAAGCAAGCACCTAAGCAATGGCATGATAAGTTTAATACAACTCTGACATCTGTTGGTTTCATTGTTAATGAGGCTGACAAATGTGTATACTATCGCCATGGTGGGGGTGAATGAGTTATACTGTGCTTGTATGTTGATGACATACTGATATTCGAAACTAAATCAAAGTCATTGAGGAGGTCAAGTCGTTTCTGTCTCAGAACTTTGAGATGAAAGACCTTGGTGTGGCCGATGTTATCTTGAACATCAAGCTACTGAGAGATAATGAGGGTGGGATTACACTTCTACAATCCCACTATGTCGAGAAGGTGTTGAGTCGTTTTGGATATTCGGATTGCACACCATCTCAAACACCATATGATCCTAGCGTGTTGATTCGAAAGTCCAAAGGCACGACTATAGATCGGTTGAGATACTCTCAAATCATTGGTTCACTTATGTACCTAGCGAGCGCAACGAGGCCCGACATCGCGTTTGCTATGAGCAAACTGAGCCGGTTTGTTTCCAAACTGGGTGATGTACATTGGCATGCTGTTGAATGAGTTATGCGCTATCTGAAAGGTACTATGAACTATGGACTTCACTATACCGGAGACCCGTCGGTACTTGAAGGGTATAGTGATGCAAATTGGATCTATGATGCTGACGAGATGAAGGCCACAACTGGGTATATGTTTACTCTTGGAGGTGTCACTGTTTCTTGGAAGTCTTGCAAGCAAACGATCTTAATGAGATCGACAATGGAAGAACAACCTCGCGAGAGGTGTTCTTGAGCTGGTGCGATGAACTGCTTGGGTGAATTCAGTCGCCTCTCTCTCTCTCTGCTAGGGCTCTATCAGATCTCTAGATGTCTCTCGATCTCTGCCTTCTGTCCGATCCCTAGATGTCTCTCTACTCTGTGGTGGCTAGCTTTATTTATAGAGGCCCTGGGCCTCTCCCCAAATAATGAGCGAGAAGGACGCCAACAATTGGCCGTTTTGAAGGGGAACATCTAGTACAAGTTATCCTGACCAAAGGTGGTCTTCGACTGCCAAAAGCACTGGAGATGACGCCATCTTGGGCTCCACGGTGACCTCCGTCCCGCCACTCTGTTGGTCTTGGTCTCGTTGCACTGAAATGGTAACCTTTGCCCGATGCCTTGGCCTGTGCTTGCCCCCGTTGCACCAAAGGGGAAACAAGGACACTGCGCAGGCCGGCGCCCGCTGGTCTTGATCGTCATGGCTTGCGTCACAGGCTCCTCGCGAGGTACCCCTGCCTTGATCTCTCCACCTCCTCGCGAGCCTGCCTGATGAGGCTGCCTCTGAGGAAGCTTTCTGTCGTCCGCCCCGCGAGGCTTGGCCCCTTGCGAGGGTCTTGAGCTTGAGCTGATGAAGATGGGCCGCGCTGGGCCCCCACTTGAGCCACGCCGCAGGCCGCAGGCAGGCAAGTCTGGGGACCCCGTTCCCAGAACGCCGACAGTGGTGTCTCCTAGATTGGTTAGGTGTCACTTGGGAGCCTTCGTCAATATTGTGGAGTTGAACCAAGGAGTTTGTACGGGCAAGGAGATCGCCTACTTCATGAAGATCTACCCTAGTGAGGCAAGTCCTTCATGGGCGATGGACATGGTGGGATAGACAAGGTTGCTTCTTCATGGACCCTTCATGGGTGGAGCCCTTCGTGGACTCGCGCAACCGTTACCCTTCATGGGTTGAAGTCTCCATCAACGTGGATGTGCGATAGCACCACCTATCGGAACCATGCCGAAAATCTCCATGTCTCCAATTGCATTTGCACACTCCAATCCCATCCCTTTACATTCTTGCAAAGTGCATGCTTTACTTTCCGCTGCTCATATACTCTTGTCATGCTTGCTTGATATGTATTGTGAATGTTTAAACTTGTGCTAAAACTCCACTTCAACTCAAAAAAATAAAAAACTGCAACTTTTCTTGATTAAAGTCTATTCACCCCCCTCTAGACACCTCTTCTCAATCCTTTCATTCTCCCTCTGGTCCTTGGCCTCCATGGTGATGGTGACCCCTCCGGCTTCCTCCGCCATGGCCTCCGATGATGTTGGCCCCCTCCGCCAGGGAGCCAGAGAGGGCCTAGATTGTTTTTTCGTGGCTATAGAGGCTTACGGCGGTGAAACTCCCGATCTCTCTTCTGTTCTGAGGTTTTTAGGATTTATAGGAGGGATTGGCATCAGTTTCACGTCAAGGAGACCCATGAGGCGATGACAAGGACGAAGGGCGCGCCCTAGGGGGGCACCCCCTTGTGTTGGCCCCGGGACTCCTCTTCTGTATCTTTTCCTTCTAGTATTTTTTATATTTTCCAAAAAAATTCTTCGTTAATTTTCAGCTCGTTCTGAGGACTTTTATTTCTGCACAAAAACAACACCACGGTAGTTCTGCTGAAAACATTGTTAGTCCGGGTTAGTTCTAATCAAATCATACCAAAATCATATAGAATTGTTGTAAACATGGCATAAATACTTCATAAATTATAGATACGTCGGAGACGTATCAGGGACCTGCATGAGTGGTATGCCATGTCGAGGAGTCGGGGGGGCCATCAGAGAAGGAGACTCGACGATGGTTTTGGTGCCAATCGACGTGGGGCCAATGTCACCAACGGTGGTCGGAGTAGACGAAGTGGTCGGGGAAGATGACAACGACGTTGGTGACGGGCTGGTGTTGGACGAAGATGAAGGAGGTCGACGGGCGGCGATGGCTATGAGGGTAGCTACGGTGGCGGCTGAAGAAGAGCGGCAGCGGTGGCTAGGTTAGGAGCGCGGCGGCTATGCTCGAAGTAGGCAAGGACCCGACAACGTGATGAAGACCGGCGCGGACGGTGGCATTCCCGCGTCAAAGAAGGCGGCGCGGCGCATACCACGGGAAGTCGACGTGCGGGGACGCCGGTGGACTGTGGGCCGCGGCGCCACGACCCGAAGGGGTGACGTGGCGGCAGCAGGCGGGTCGGGGCGATGACGGGAAGACCTCGGGGCGGATGCGGGGACCGTGGGCCGCGACCCGAAGGGACGACGCGACGGCAGCAGGCGGGTCGGGGCGACGGCAGGGAGACCTCGGGGCGGCTACGAGGACCGCGAGCCGCGGCGCTACAGCCCGAAGGAGCGGCACAACGACGACGCGAGGGTCGGTTCAACCACGGGGATGGCCTCGGGCGGCGGAGGAGACCGCGTGCCACGCTCGCTACGATCTTATGGGGCAACGTAGCGGCAATGCGAGGATCGATGCAACCACGGGGAGGGCCTAAAAGGGCCGCCTCGGGGCGGCAGTGGACCGCGGTCCGCGGCACTGCGGTCCAAAGGGATAACGCATCGGTAACATGCGGGGTGCAACCGCGCAGAGAATCACGAGGCGAAGGCGCTGCAGTTCGATGGGACGACGCCGCGGTAGCCCGTTGCTCGATCGGTTAGGAAGTACGTTGTTCTTGAAGACGGTCTTCACACGATTCAACTCAGCATGTTCGGTTGACCGGATCAAAAGCACGACGAACGAGATCCAGAAGATGCGGCCAAGCGGCGAGGCAGCGGCGATGTGCATCCGCGGTCGGACGTACCAGTGCGCGCAACCAATCTGTGCAAGAGGGCTAATCATACACGCACATGTATGCAAGCACGAATATGTAACGTGCTTTGAACAGCCGGGCATGTACTGTCGCACGGAATCGCAGCCACACGAAAAACCAATGTCGCGCGGGTGCCGCGTGAGAGCTCTCGGGGCCACGCGGTGCTGGGCGACGACTGGGAAGGAGCGCACTTGCGATGGAGACGATGACACACGATGCAGACGACAAGCGAGGATGGGCGACTCAATCCGATCGTGGATCGGAAAACCAAAGAAGAATAACACCGACCAATCGTTCGGTAAGAGAGAAAACCCTAATTAATGGATCGGGAAAAAGACTCTCTAAGACAGCCGATCAACACATCGTCGGATGAATCCTATGTATGGGCGGCGCGGCCCCTGGCGGCGATCATGGAGACCGCCCGCCCCGGAGGTGGCGTGGAGCGAAAGCGATGGGTGGCGGCTAAGGTTTGGATCGGTTAGGCTGATACCATGTTAGAAGGAAATAGAGAGATTAGTGAAATATGATGTTTATTGCTTGAGCCTCGTGGGCGCATATACATAGTAGTACAAGACAAACCGAATACTGCTATCCTGTGTTTTCAAACTAAACACGATACTCAACACTCTTCATAACACAGATCGACACTAAGAACAAGGGCAACAAGGTGGTGCCGCCCATGGAGAAGGGCAAGGAGGTGGTGCCGCCCATGGAGGTTGTGCCCAACACGCCTGAGGAGGTGGGCATAGATGAGGACGTGGTGCCGGAGGAGCCGCCTAGCGGCAAGCGCCGTAACTATGGCCACTACCATGAGGAGGGAGATCCAACCCACTTCTGCAAGGTGCTCCTTGCCCCTCAGCTGGAGTGCATCCCAATGCCACTGGACTTCACCAAGCACTTCCCGGCTGTGCCGACGGAGTTCAAACTCAGGACGAACATTGGCTATCCCACTGATGGATGGCAGTGTCACCCTCGATCAGGGTTGGGCCCCCTTCGCCGCCGTCCATCAGATCATGATCGACTACATGGTGACATTCAAGTTGCTCACTCCCGACATGCTCAAGGTCATCGTCTTCAACGACCATGGCATTGAAGTGGTGGCCAAGCGCGTGAGGCACGACGACGCCTTCGCCATGAACGTCTAGGACGGCCCTTCCTATGCTCCAACTGGTTTAGTTTCTTATCGTACTGCTTTTCATTTGAACTGATATGTTTAAGTGTGGAACTGTATTTAAAACTGCGGCTTGCTATGCTTTACAACTATCTTCGTTGTGTCTGTATGATTTATTCTTCACGCCGTTGTGTGCTGATAACCTCACTACCTCATTAAAGAGTTTACCAGACAACAGGTGTTGCATGAAACCAAACACTGTGTAATTGCGTAAGCCAAGCTAATGCGGGCAACCAAACGCTATGTCAAAATTGCTCTTCTAATGCAAGAGAACTATATGCAATCAACCAAACGATGTGTAGATGTTAATTTTCTCCTTTATTTGCTCAGCCAGCCTCCGTTGAATCAGGCTGAGCTAGCTAGGCTACGGCGAGAAAGCAACCAAACACGCCCATGGAAGACCATCCAGACCAGGAAACGGACGCAGCCACGCAGTATGCTTTTGCTGTGCTAGCCACCCGTCGGTCACCGCAGGTATGTCTGCTGAACCACTTGGTTTTGAAGGTACATCCATATATACATAGGCTATTTATTTATTTATTTATTTGTGAAAAATACATAGGCTATGAATTACTATTAGTACAATCTACTACCTCTATAACGTCTTTGATACGAAGGAAGTAGTAGTCTAATTAATCGGTACACTCGCCAACAAATCTACCCTAATTATGTCCGCCCAAGAAAATTGACCAAATGAACGTATCACTTTGTACTTATATTTTCATCTATTATTTATATAATACTCCATTAGTTACAAGCTAATCATATCGTTGACATAGTATCAGGTTGAATAATTGTTAAAGAGTACATACGATCAATAAAATTATGCTTTCTTTCAACACTTCAATTTACAAAAGAAATACTCCCTCCTTCCATTTATATAGGGCCTAATGCGTTTTTCAAGACCGCCTTTGACTTTTGACAGAATTAATAATACATGAGGTGTATAATGTGGAAATTATATCATTGGAAACTCTTTTCACATACGAATTTGACGGTATGCTTTATGTAAGTTGCATGTCATATATTATTACTCTAACATTTAGTCAAAGTTAGCCTCGAAAGACGTATTAGGCCATATATAGATTTAGTGGTACTCCATGTGATTATTTTGTCACCTGTATGGCTATATGGTACAGGTTTTGGTATTTTTATTCAGTTAGTCTAAGATATGGAGAGACGGGTATACTTCACATCTCTACCTACTAATAAAGCACGGATTATCCTTAAAGTTGTAAATAATTACCCATCATGCCATTGATAAATGGAACCGTTCGCTTTTTTTCCTTCTAAAATCGCCGATAGTTTATGTTATTTATATTAAGCCTCTATCATAAATCACCAGTGCTCGAGTGGTGTAGTGGTATGAGCCTAGTTGCTCCGCGCCCCGGTTTTACCCCTGGCTCTATCTTTCTTTTTCTCGTTTTCTCTGGCACCGATATTACTGCCTTGCCCGAGCGTCATTTAGTAGATGGGCTGCAAAATGTTTCAGTTTTGGCCCAGCTTTTCTAACTCCAAATCTAACATGTTATATATGTAAATTCCTCAAAAAATGTTTAGATTTTAAATACGTTATTATATTATCCATTTCTAATATTCTGTTTACGATGCAATCTTAATTAATATCTTCTTTATATAGGGTATTTTGGAATCTCTGCTACTAATGCCGGTAGGCAAGGATATTACCGCCTCGCTCGAGCATCATTTAGCAGATGGGCTGCAAAATGTTTCAGTTTGGCCTAGCTTTTCTATTTTCGGGCAGATCCAAATGTTTTATTTAATGATTCATAACTTTCAAACCCTAACTTGAAATCTAACATGCTATATATGAAAATCCCTCAAAAAAATGTTTAAAATTTAAATATGCTATTATATTATCCATTCCTAATATTCTATTTATGATGCAATCTTAATTAATATCTTCTTTATATGTGGTATTTTGGAAATGCCGGCTTAACGTTGATATTTTTGTTGTCTAATAAATTGAAAACATCTTGAGTACACTTTAAAATATCCAGTCCTTTTGCACAACACCACTTATCATGTTGTTTGTCATGTGGCATCATCAAAGATTCAAGGGATTCAGCAATGTTGTTAGGTGTGAGTATGAGGGACGAACGTTTTTTCCAATTGCAACGTGCGGGCATGTTTTGCTAGTAAAAAATAATGAAATTTGCTCGGATAGGTGCATCTATGGAGAAGTGAACTGATCGGCGAGTTTGGCAACGAGCCTAGGCTACCTGAGTAGTGTGCGCCAGGGTGGTGCAGGCTGCCGTGCGTGCGGGCGCCATCGATGATTCCTAAGCCATCACTGGCGGTGCCAGTTCCTCATTGTCGTTGCCAGTTCTCCGATGGGATGGCTGATCAAATGCTGGCCGTTGTGAAGACTACGACATGGAAGACAAGAAGAGCGAAAAAAGACGAGGATGTAATGCACCTTGTTTAATGGGGACACGACTAGGCAGATCCAATGCAGTTTAATCCGAGTTAACAAAAAAATCAGCGTAAATAGCATAAACCTACCACAGTTGGGACTAGGGTCCCGAAAAACTACCGCATTTTGAAAATTTCCTAATACGTACCACTTCTATGTTTTTTGATTTCAAAAAACTACCATGTCGCACTGATGACTATGTTGGTTAACTTTAAGCATGATTATGATAGCTCAGGTCCACTAGTCAGGTTGACCGTTGACCGGTTATGACAGGTGGGGCCCAAAATTTTAAAACGTAATCGCGTCCCTACTATTTTTTAAAAAGCAATCAGGTCCTTGTATTTTTTTTGAAAAAGCAATCGGGTCCTTGCATATTTTTAAAAAGTAATCGAGTCCCTAAAAATAAAATAAAAAGCAACGGGGTCCCTACAAATAAATAGAAAACAATCGGGTCCCCACCGACGAGCTTGTCGCCGGAGTCGATGTGGTCGTCGGCCCGCCTTCAGCGTTGCGCTGGAGCAGTACGTAGCGATGTCGTCCCTACTACCCTACTGCATGTGGCGGAGCTCGAGGGCATTCCTCCTGCTACCGACCGTTGCACGTGGTGGAGCTCGAGGGCGTGCCCCTGCTACCAGTTGCTCCACACAGCGGAGCTCGAAGCCTTGTTGGGTGCATGCAGAGGAGCTCCAAGGCGGCTCTGGCTTGAAGGCGGAGCTCGAAGGCATGCGCCTTGGCCTTGTTGGTTGCGCTGGCATGTGCATGGTGCTCTTCGTGGTGGGCATGGCAGGCGGTGGCTAGAGGAAGGTGGAGGGGCGCGTGCTCACCCTGGAGCACGACCGGATATGGAAATACGGTGGAGCGGCCGGAGGGAGCTCGTCGCCGGTCCTCCTGCCGGCAAGAGCGGCTCCAGCCGGACGTCCGAGAATTTTGAGGATTTTATTTTCATGGGGATTTAGTGGAAATAATCGCACAGTTTAACAGAGTTAGTTTTTATGCCTCGTCAGTACCTGGTTTTTCGGAACCCTAACCCCAATTATGTTATGGTAGTTTTATGCTATTTACTTCAAAAAATCATAAGCTGCTTAGTATTTTTTTACACTCTTTTCCTATGCACAATCTCGTAAATTGACATTTTGGCTCAAAACTGATAACCATGGCGTCTCAGGTTGTTTGTTCTTATAGATAATGATAAACGTCTAAATATAAATATATGTTTGAGAACATAAGAGGTTGTGCTCGCATAGTTATGGCAGAAACTCCCAAGAACCTTTCCTTGTTTTGAAAAACAGCTGGGTGCGCAATATTCACATAGACCAGAAAGCATAATTTTTTTCAAGGTTAGATAATTTTATTCATTGGAAACATTACACAGAGGAAGTGTGGACGTATACACGCAGTGGCTGGAAATGGGTTATGTCAACCTTTGTCGAAGAGTGGGAGCCTGATTTGCTCGGGGGAAGTGCCATTCTCCTTACTCATTCTCGATTTTGAGTTGGTGGCGTTTTTGCTACTCTCTCAACTGATGGTTTTATTTTTGATCTACTTCGTAAAAGGATTTTCTCAGCATCTTATAGCAGTTTGGTCATTTGACTCTGTTTCTAAAGCAATGTGAAAGCCTGTTTTGAGAAATGCCCTACTTTGTCTTGTATCTAAACAAATCTTGCGAAGGAAGTTGGTTTTAACCCTAGCAGCACATTGAATTATGGAGTTTATTTCTTGGAGATTCTTGACGATGAGTGTGCTTTATGTAGCTAGGAGTTGATTTTCATTTTCTTTGAATGGATATTTTGAATGAACTTAGCAAGAAATTATATCGCTTTTATGTTAACCTACGAGGGAAATTCCATCAGATTTTTTTGCACACAGCAAACAACATGATCTATAATAATAACGTTTATTGCTTTGCATTTTCAGTTTTCTTTCGGTGTTGCACGATCAATCTTGTGTCACCTATGTCAGGTTAGGAATTGCATATGAATAGAACATGAGAAAATGAAAAGCTACTGAAAAGCATATTTTGAATGTCGCCTGACATTGCTTGATATGTGAGAGTTCCAAACCAAAGGTCTTCAACAAGAAACCCGTAGTTGCTTCAAAAAACAAGCAGAAACCCGGAGTAAGGGTATCTCCAAGGCGGACCGTAAATCTCCCGTAACCGTTTAGATTGGGCTGTCTAGACAACGGAAGGCATTCAACGCCGACCTGTATTGGTCAGTGAAGGGGTTCGGATACGATTTCTCTCGCAAACTGGAGACAAATGTGGAGGAGGTTTGCGGGAGTCCGGACCGATCCCAAATCCGTTTTCTATCCTCCCTGGCCCACCAAAAACCTCCCCTCGCGCGTGCTGCCGCCAGCTGCCCGCATTCATGTTGTTGTAGAGCGTGCCGCTCAACATTGAAGACGGCTCAGGGCGGATTCAGCCTCTCACTACCTCCGCCATTGAAGCGGCGTGCCGACCGAGGGCGCCGCCTGCGATGTGTCTCCGGTGTCCGTGCCTATTCAATGCCGGAGACACGTGACTGGACGGGACGGGACGGATATCTACCACGCCCGTTCAATGCCGTTGTCCGTCCATATGCCGTCATTAAGCAGGCTCGCCGACCGAGAAACCCACTCCGGCGCCACGCATTGACGCACGAGGGCGCCTGACCTCACTGTAATCCGCTATATAAAGGAGGCCACACCCGGCTAACTCCACACCACAACACCAGTCCCTCCACATCCTCCTCCCTTGCACTTCATCCGACATGACCACCAGCGGGAAAGCACTGTGGGACAGTCTGTCACCGAAGATGAAGCACGCGATGACGCCCTTGCTGCCACCTGGCATAGTCTCCTTGCTAGGCGGATCGAGGCCGGCTTGCCGGCCAGCTCGCCTGAGGTCTCCGATGACGACGAAGACACCACAACGGAGGCGGGCTCCAACGACTCTGCTCCTGCTCCCGCGCCTCCTGTGCACGCCGGCTTCACCATGGAGTAGGCGCGGTCGCAGTTCAACGCCGCCATGGCGGAGGTGCAGCCTGCGCCGACGCCTTTGTCGGCGTTCCAGCAGGCGCATGCAGGAGGAACATCGGCTGGCGGAGGGCTAGATCTACAGCGAGCGTGTGAGCGAGGAAGCCGTGGTGGCCATGGCCGCGACAAACCTAAATTTCATCGCGGAGCAGCTTGCCATCTATGATGCCGTCCGCGCTCAAGCCGCCGCTCGGCAGGAAGCGGCTGCCGTGGAGGCACAGCTGTAGGTGATCACCGAGGAGAACATAGCCAGCTATGCCTCCTACGCGCCGCCGACGAACCATCAGCCTGCCCGGTGGGACAAAGATAGCCAAGGCGCCACCATTTCCCTCGTAGACCTCACGTCCACCGGCAACGGACAAGGCGCGGACTCCTCCTAGTATGAGTAGGCCACGGGAGGCGACAATGCCTGGTATCCCATGTGGGTCGGGCCATCTCCCGTGTTCTACTCTTCCTCGTTGTAGACTGCACCTTCACTTCATCGGTCTTATCGCCGGTGCTCATGGAGATGGCGGAAGAAGGACGACACGGGTTTGGACGCCGGACGACGCTGCCATATGATAGGTTTAGGGGATTTTTTTTGTTCGAAATGTAGATAAATCCGTCATGTTTGTACGAAATCCGCCCATGTTTGCATGAATTTCACCCGATTTGTTAAAAAAATAGCTTGAAATGTATGCGGCTAGCATCAGATGGCTGCCTCCCGTATCCATATCCGCGGACTAATCCCCTGTCCGTGGATAGATACGGGAGTTTTTTTGCAGGTTGCAGTTGGAGATACCCTAAAAGAATAGCCAAATGATATAACCATACTCCCACAACAATAATCAAGCTAGTGGCCACTTGCACTGGTGGTTGTTTGGGAAATTCAGATTCAGGTACGTGGTCTTCAGCCCAAGGCTCAAGATCAAGCAGATAAGAGTGGTTGGATGTTTGAATCAACCTCAACACTGAAGCACCCTAAGTAGGATTGCGGGTCATGAGCGCACGGACTTGTCCATGTTGATGGATCTGCCATGACGACATCTAAATTAACCAAATCATCTTTTTTTTCCTGGTAGTACATACACAGTATACAACACACAACTCGAGAGGGCACCTCCTGTATCCATGGGCATATGCACCCACTTTCCAAAAAATTGCACTTTAAGCACATTTTAAGAAGTCAAAAAATCAAAAAAAAATCACGCATACATGTTTGCAAATGTGTGTGCGGCACAAAGTTTTGTGAAAAAAATATCTTTTTATTTTGTCTCCGTAAAAAAGACAAATTTCAGTGCTTCTAAATAGCGTTTCACGACATAAGTTTTTGTCTTTTTTGCACACGCCACAAAAAAAGTATTTTTCCATGAAACTTTATGTACACACATAGAACATGAAGACGTATCTGTGCAACCATTTTCAGGTTTTTTAGCATTTAGAAATAGAGAAAATTTCACTACAGGTCCTCATACTCGTCGCGTTGGCCGCATTTCTCCCCGTATTTGCAAATACCCGAAATACAGTCCTACAACTTGTCTCAGGGGTCCATCTGCGGTCCAAAATACCATTTGCTCTATGTATCTGCTGATCTGGCTATTGACTGGTGCGTCCACGTGGGCTTTGACCGCCTCCTCACCACTGTAC
>NC_041392.1:540810079-540847277 GCF_002162155.2 Triticum dicoccoides | reverse complement strand
CGAATTTACGTTGTCCCCCCGCCTGGTTGGACCGCGCGTCACCTGGGCCGCCGCACCTGGTCGGACCGAGCACAGCACACCAGGTCGGGGCCGACCGCACCGCACCTCTCCATACCCACTGCACCTCTCCCCTCTCCTCTCCCGTCTCAAACCCTAGTCACCGTCGCCGCCTCCGCTGCCGTCGCCGCAGCCACCACCGCCTGGATCTGCTGCCACCTCTCGCCGACGACATGTCATCTGGGAGATCCTCTCGCTCCGGTCTGCGTGGCCGCTCTGTTGACGTGCCATTGGTGGGATGCCCCGATTATCCCGAACCTGTCAAGTGCTACCGCTCTAGCACCAATGAGCACGATAGTTGGGTTTTCTACAAGTGCACCCACGACAATGTAAGCTTCAGTCCTTCTCTATTCGATTCATGAATCTGCCATGTTCAGTAGCCATGCTGTGCTCAGTACCCATGATGGGTTAACTAGTTGTGATGTGCTTAGAAGTTAACAGGTTAACTAAATGTTCAGTAGCCATGATGTGCTTAGACTGAATTTTAGTAGTTAACTGCCCTGGTTAACTGAATTTTAGACAGGTTCAGACACTCTGTATAGATAATTTTAGTAGTTAACTGAACATTTAGACAGGTTCAGATACTGAAAGTTCAGACATTTCCACAACAAATACAGAGAGTACTTGCCTGGTTAACTGAATTTTAGTAGTTAACTAGACATTTTTTCATGTTAACTGGACTTTTTCAGTCATTTTCACACATTGCATTGCTTTGGTGGTAGGTCACCTGTGATTTCTGGCGTTGGGAGATGGAATATGTGCAGCATCTGGTTGAAACTAGGGTTCTTGTTGGTAATGCTGCTGTAGATGCAATTGGTGCAGCTGAGGACAGGAGGGAAGAGCTTGAGAGGAAGAGGACTGAGTGGATGGCAGGAAGAAAATTAGCTGGAAGGGCCTTGGCTGGAAGAGGCATTGCATGCAGGGTGAGTTTTGATAGCCCTAGTGAGAAAAACCTTGCTACCAAGCAGCAAGTTGCTATGCTTCTTGGATTAGGTAGAGAGATCCTGCTAGTGCTAAAGCTTCTTATGACCAGTGTTGTGGTGCTTTGTGTGATGTCTTTCATCTTCATTGTGAAGAAGTGAGATGTTGATAAATTAGTGGGTGCCTTAGCTGAATATGTATCTATGGTTGTAATGGATATGATGTTATTTTGGCTGTATGGTTGTAAAGGATATGTATCTATCAAGTAATATGAAGGCTTCAGTGTCAATGTTGAATCTTCCAATTTGTTGTCAATATTCAGTTAACTTTGTCTTTTCTGAGCTGAACTTAACTGAAAAATATCAGTTAACTATGTCTTCTCTGAGCTCTTGAGTTGAACTTTGTCTTTGTCTTTTCTGAGCCAACATGTATTACAGTATAGCCAAAATTTTATGTTTAAGATGTTGATAAATCATTATATGGAGAACAAATCATTTAACTGAACTTAACTGAAAAAAGATTCAGTTAAATGAGCTTGATTGATATGGCCAAAATGTAACTGAACTTAACTGAACAAAGATTCGGTTAACTTAAATGAAGTTACACCCATGCACACTGGCACCCTACAACTTGCATTGTACGTTTTCCTTTGATCCACAACCACCAGATCCACCTTTGCTTCCTCCCCAGCCACAAGTATCTCTCTTCTCTGTTCTTCCACCACCAGATCCATCACTACTCGTTCCCCTTCTTCTCTTCTTCCTCCAGCATCAACCATGGTATCGTGGGATGATCTCCCTAGCTCTTCTGGAGACGACTCGGTTACCAACAAGGTTGGTCATCTCCTCCTCATCTCCTACTAGGGTCATCTCCTCCTCATCTCCTACTAGGGTTACCAACAACTAGGGTTTTCTTTCTTCATTCCGAATCCAATCTGAATTTTTTTGAGGCTCCTACCACAATCTTCTGTGAGGAATGGAGAGGCCTGGCCACAAATTTGCCTAGTTTTACATATCAGCATGGAACTTTGTGTGAGAAGGTTGTGGCATTTGAATCAGTTGATACTGGCAGGAGGTTCCTAACCTGTGCCCAGAAGGTTAGTACAAATTCATTCACACTATCAAAAGTTTAGAAAGCTCAAATTTTAGTTATTTTTCAGTAGTCAATTTGTATGCCATTAGAGTGCTATGTGTTAAAGTGTTGTGTGTAGTTAACTGAATTTTTTGAGTAGTTAACTGAATTTCTTGATTAGTTAACTGAATTACTTGATTAGTTAACTAAATTTATGTTTGTCTTAAATTCATAGGAAGTACCTAGCTGCAACTATGTGGAGTGGGTTGACCCTGAGTGGCCTGATGCTATGAAGATGGGCCTAGCTAGGATATGGAGCATGTATGAAGAGGAGACAAAACAGAATCTGAGACAAAATGTTTTGAATGCTGAGGAAAACTTGAAGATTATGGAAGAGAATAAGTTGGAAAAAGAGCTTAGCAATTTCAAACTTGATTTTGCTAATATGGTGGCTGAGAAGGAGCAGGCAATTAGCCAATTAGGCAACACACAAATTGCTATGGCTGATCTTATGGAAGAGCTTGAGAAGAGGAAGATGAATGACAAAACAATAACAAGCATTCATCAGGTCTTCAGGGCTAATGCAGAAAAAGAGAGAGATCAAGTGACGCAGGAGAGGGACCAAGTTATTGGAGAGAGGGAGAAATTAAAGCAAGAGAAGAGAAAGCTTGAATACATGATTGGTGACTTGTTCAAACACAGAGAGGACACCAAGGAGAAGATAAGGAAGCTTAAGGGGATGCTGGATGATTTTGATTGAGAAGATGTTGTACTACATGCTGAATGATTTAACTAATTTCATGTTGTACTGATGTTGTACTAGATGCTTAATGAATTTGATTGAACTGATGTTGTACTAGATGCTCAATTTCCAGTTGATGGTTTTGGTATTCAAGTGAATTTATTTATGCAACAGCTAACCACATATGCATAGATAACAAATTTCCAGTTGGAGATGACTAACTAAATATTGAATGACATAGATAATAACTGCAAAATTCATTTAGTTGATGTTTATTTGGTGTTGACAAAAGACAGAAATGCTTAACTGAAATTTGACAACATTCAGTTAAACATCAACACTCAGTTAGCTGACAACATTCAACATACCTAACAATGACAGCAACACTGAAACAATTGCTAAACATAGTAACTGACAACAACTAAAGATGACAGCAACAATGACAACAACAGTTGCTCAACATAGTAACTGACAACTGAAGATGCATTTCATAGTACTTGTCCACAAATATAAAGTTCAGCAGTAGCCATAACATCACATTACCAAAAGAAGACCAACAGACAGTAATAGTTAACTTATGTGCTCACATTATACAAGCACACCTAACCAAACATCTCTACTTATAACTTATATGCTGAAAATAGTATACTTCCAGCATACCTAACTAACCACCTTCTTCACTTCTTCAGCCCACATTTCAGTTGTTGATCTTCTTCAGGCACTCTGACCGGCGAACCCCAGTTGCACCTTCTTCAGGCATCTTCCTCTTCTTCTTGTTCTCTGTCACCTCTGCATGTGCTTCAAGTGCCAAGACCACCTCCACCTCCTGCTTGACCATGACTGCAACCTTTGCAACCTCCTTCTTCTTTTTGTTCTCTGCCACCTCTGGAAGCAGGTCGACGTCGATTGGGCGCTTCTTATCACCCTCCTTCGCTTCGAGGACTGGCGCCACCATCTGGACCTTCGGCCCCTCCGCCTCCTCTGGCTCCCCCGTCTCATCGTCAGAGATGACAACCACCGATATGTTTGGCTCGCCTATCGACCAAGATGAGTCGGCAGCATAGCCAGAGTCCTCGTCGGAGCCAGAGTCATACTCCGAGTCCGATGAGATGTAATCGGAGACGCCGTCACGCCTGAGGAGATCGGGCTGGTAGTAGTCCCAGTAGGCCGTGTTGACAGGCGCGGGGACGGCTAGGTTGACGTTGTGGACGCGCTCCACTCGCGAGACAACGCGTGACGGATCCGGCTACCGCGGCGCGGTGGCGAACCGGTACATCCACCACCGGGCTCGCTGGCTCGGGTTGTCGGAGCGCGTCTCTTCCATCTCGAAGCGGAGGACGAGCGCAGGATGGATACCAAAGCGGTCGATGCATGCGCGGTCCAGCTCGTCGTCGGTCATCACCTTGAGGAGGCCACACGCATGGTGACGCAACATGGCAATGCTCGGGAACCACTTCCCGATCTCCGTCAGGTCCGCGTGCATCACCTTGTCGTCGTCGGCGAGGTCATCAATAACCCTCTGCCAGGCGGGGCTGTTCTCCATGTCGTCGGCGGCAAGGGTTTCTTGACTGAGCGAGAAGAAACCGAGGCGACGTGGGTGGACTGTGGCGAGTGGCGAGTGGAGAGCGGCGGGTGGGTGGGTGGGCTTAAAGACAGAGGGGGAGAAACCAAAACGGCATGCAGACAACACAGCGCACGATGACCATACATAATGTGCAACGAACGCTGGACCTGAGGGCCACCACGAAATAATAAGGGGTATGTTAAGTAGCATTTGATCAGACTACTAGTACTATCCCACTGGCATTGCACGCATCTCTTCATACCACAGGCCTGGGTTCGAGCCCTAGGCCAACCATTTTTTGTTTTTTCGAATCAAAAATTCATTTTCACTACATGTTAGTACTAAAACCTAGTTACATTCAGGCCAACCATTTTTTTTATCTTTTTTCAATCAAAAATTAATTTTCATTACAAGTTAGTGTACTACACCTGGGATGAGTACTAACTTGCATAAATTTCAGTCAAAACATTCAGCCGAGATGAGTACTAACTTGCATAAATTTTAGTCAAAAATGCAGTTAACTAAATGAGCCAATGATTGAAATACATTTCAATACTTTCAAACACTGAATAGCTGGTACATTTGAACAGTTTCAAGCACCCATATTGAAGTTTTTGACAAAAAATCAGATGACTGCAAGTGCAACAACACTGATTCTCTAAACTCATCAAACATATTGACCCTTTTCTGCTTCTTGGGCACATGTCCACTTGGCCCTGCTTGCTTCTTCTCCTCAGCTCTTCTTCTCTTGGCCTCTTCTTGCTATTTTCTCTTTGCTTCTTGATCTTCCTTCCTCTTCAGTGCTGCCTCTGCTCTATTTGCTTCTTGTTCTTCTTTTCTCTTAAGTGCTGCCTCTGCTCTCTTTGCTTCTCTCTTAAGTGCTGCCTCTGCTTTAGTTGCAATTGCTTCAATTGATTTTGCTTACTTCTCTTGTTGGAATGTAGATTTCCTTGCTGCTGTTGCTTGCTGCTTTGCTGCTATTTCCTCAGACTTCTTGTCTTTTGCTGCTCTTCTTCTTCTTGCTGCCTTCTCTGCTTTCCTGAGAGCAATTTCTTGCCTTTTTGCTTCTACCTCCTCTGCTCTTTTCTCTGCCAACTCATTCATGGCCTCTAGTGCTGCATATTTTCTGGCTACCATCTGCCTTTCTTTGTCCTTCTTCATCTTCAACAGTTTCATGGTCAGGCTCCCATCAGTTGTAGCTGTTGTTGTATGTGTTGTAGCTTGAGAATTAGCTGCCATAGAGATAAATGCTGAATCTGGCACAGTGGTTTCATTGTAATCTCTAAGCACTGGTCTAGCTTGCTGCATCCTGTGAAGCATTGTACATCCAAAGTCCTGCACTTATTTAAAGACAAGAGGTGGACACAACTGATAAGCATCCTAGCATCCTATGAAGCATTCTACATTTTAATTGATTGGACACAACTGATAAGAAGTGGACAAAAGATCTGACACTTGCCTGAAATACAACTGGTGTATCATATTCTTCATCTTCTTGAGCAGCATGGACCTCCTCCTGTGTGAGTTGTCCATCATCTTGTGTTACATTGACCTCCTGCTGTGGTACTTGGGCATCATCTTCTGCTAGATTAATCTCATCATGTGTTAGTTGGCCACCATCTTGTGTTAGATTGACTTCCTGCTGTGGGAGTTGGCCTTCTTCTTGAGCAACATGTGGTACTTGTCCAGCAGCTTGTTGGTCATCATCTGACACATCATCAGGTATAGCCCTTGGCCCCCTTCTCACTTGTTTCTTTGGCAAAATGCTAGCCTTTCTCACATTGCATCCTTTGATATTATGGCCCTGTTCATGGCAGTAGGAGCATGCTATTTTAACTCCATGTCTAGTCATTACCTTGGTTCCATCTTTGTTTTCAATCTCATAAGACTACTTTCTCCTACTCTTGTTTGAAGGACTCCCTACTTTTTTTCATAGACAGTGGCTTGATTTCACACCCATTCATCTTCTCCCACTCTCTCCGATCTCTGCAAGGCTTGATAATGGGTGGGTATGCTAGCTTGAATGTCTCAATACTGTAGCAGGAGTGCACCAAAGTCTCAGGGTCAATTATTTCATGTCTGCAGCATGCAATTGCATGGTGACATGGAACTCCACTAATATCACACCTCTTGCATGTACAACTCTCTTCCTTGATGTCAATGTATGTCATGTTCTTTTTGTCAACCTGGAAAATGCCATCACCAGCCCCTGAAACCATGCATGTAGCTGACAGCTCAATATTCTTTTCAACTATTTTCCTTATTTTTGGGCATATAGAGGCATGCCAGTTCTCTGCCTCCTTTCTCTTATTGTAGAATCTGACCATGATCTGGGTTTTGATCTTGTCAACCATTGATCTGATCAGCATCTCCCTAGCCTCAAGGATATATTTGTTGAAAACATCTCAGTTGTTGTTCAGAAGGATATCACACTTAGGCAAATCTCTTTGGAAACCCCTGACCCAAGTGTTTGGTGGTAGTTGCTCAAGCCATGTGTAGGCTTCCAAGCTCATGGCCTTCAGTTCCTCCATGTTTGCAGCCCACAGTTCAGGTGTTGTGCTCCTTGCACACTTCCATAACTGGTTCTTCAGTACATCTCCTTTGTGTGTTTGCTGAAAATTCTGCCATATATGCCTGACACAATGTCTGTGCTCTGAATCAGGAAAATGCCGCCTCACTTCCTTGATCAGCCCCATTTGCTTGTCTGACATAATAGTCCATGGCTCTGTATTGAGTATTCCCAAGTCACTCTTCAGGTTTGACAAAAACCATTTCCATGTATCAATGTTCTCTACCTCCACAACTGCAAATGCCAGAGGGTAAATGCAGTCATTGGGATCCATCCCAACAGCACACAGCATAAC
Source organism: Triticum dicoccoides (assembly GCF_002162155.2). Lineage (NCBI taxonomy): Eukaryota > Viridiplantae > Streptophyta > Magnoliopsida > Poales > Poaceae > Triticum > Triticum dicoccoides. Next base: position 540,840,058 of record NC_041392.1, on the reverse strand, counting down.
ACCTCCATACTTGCTCTTCAGGTGACATCCATCTAAACATATGACAGGCCAGTAGACTTGCATGAAACCCCTTTTGCAGGCATCCAGAGAGAAATAGCAACTTCCAAATAATCATTGACACCCACATAGAAAGAGCTACCTGGGTTTGATGTTCTAACTTCTTATGCATAATCCCACATGCTGCTGTACTGCTCTAACTCATCCCCTTCAAGGACCTTCTTCACTAGTCTCTTAGCCCTTCTAAATTTGCTCCTTGTAGCTGTCATGTTCCAGTCCTTCTGAACCACCCTAGCAAAAAATTTCATGTTCATGTTTTCATCTTCTCTGAAAGAATCAATATATTTTCCTGCCATGAATGGAGCAGTGAATGACTTCACAGACCATTTCTTTATGCAAGTATGCTTTGGGTTATATTTCTTGACCATCAAGCATTTTGTTCTGCAATCAAATGATGCAAACAAAGACCAAGGGCAACCTTCTTCACAAATGGCTTGCAGTCTTTTCCTATCATTTCTGGGGCACTTAATGTCAACCCTTTCCCTACAACTATACTCTTTGATAGCTTTCCTCAGTAATTCAACATTTGCAAATGTCTGTCCCACTTGGAACTCTGGTTTAGACAGGTCTTCTTCTTTGAAACATTTGAAATTGAGCTTAACCTTATCTTCATCAGAAGAAGGCAAACACAGGTCCATATCTTCAACTGGATCATCAGGTTCTTCTTGGACTGCTAAACCTTTACCTTTATCACAATCAACATTTCTGTCAAACAAGTCATCATCATCTTGCAGATCAATATCTAAATCAACAAGTTGTGGATTGAAATCTTCATCAGAATCATGAATTGCTGAAGATCTCATTGCTGAATCACCAATTCCATCTTCTGCATCCATGTTTAAAACCTTACAGGTTTTCCTTCTACCCCTGGACTCAAATTGAAATGTATGAATATATTCTCCTGGCTGAGGAGGACCTGGTATGTACTCCTCTTCTTCTGACTCTTCCTCACTTTCTGCATCATACAATTGATCTTGCTCAGCCTGCTCCTGTAACACTTGCACTTGATCAACATTTTCCTCTTGCACTTGGTCAGAATGATCCTCTTGCACTAGCAATTGATGTGACTGCTCCTCTTGCACTTGCTCCTTCTTAGGCCTCAGGCCACTGAATTTGGCTTGAGGAGGATCCTCATCATCAGAATGAACTGTAACAGGGGAAATATATAACCTCATACTGTCATCATGATCAAGAAATATCTGCTGGAAATGGTTCCCATTGAGAACACAATCCTTCATGTTTTCTGTCATTGTGTTGTCCCCCAACTTAATTTCTCTTAAGCCATTCTTATACACTGTCAGTCCAGGAACACACCAGTAAGCCCTTATCCCGCCCTCAAACTCATACCCAATTTCCTCCACCAGACTGGCAACAACTGTAGGTGTCCAATTATCTACATCACAGTAGTCATACCAAATGGAGTGGCCCTTGTGATAACCCCTATGCTTGCTTGCACATGGGAAATAGCCACCATGTATGACCTCAACAGAGAAGTGGTTGCTTAGGGGGCCTGCAAAACAAAATGAAATGACAAAATGTCCAGACATACAATAATAACATAGGGGAAGAGACAATGCAACTACACGGTGACACAACCATGCTATTTGAGAGCATCTGAGCTAGGAAATTGACACAATGTAACTGCACCAGTCTAACAAAACTATCAGTGTTCAGACAAAAAAATGTTCAGATAGTAATAACAAAACTATCAATGTTCAGACAAAAATGTTCAGCCACTTGAAGACATGACCCAACCTAACCAAAATTACATGTTCAACTATGTATTTGAAAGCATCTTTGCTACAAATGGCTCAGTGTAACTACACCAATCTAACCAAAATGTCAATTTTCAGACAGGTTCAGAAATAGATAATTTAGACAGGTTCAGACACTGAAAGTTTAGACATTTCCACAACAAAATGATGGAATTCATGGCATATCAAGTAACAAATGTATGATCTTTCACGTCCAAAAGCCTGTTCTTTTAGGGGATTTGGCAAACAAACAGTCATCTCATTAACAAAACAACATATGTTCGACGCATGTAACCTAATTTAAGCTAACAGATACGGCCAAAAAACAGGGCATACCCTTTGCCTAACAATTCGAGCAATCAAAACCTTAATCACCTCTGTACAATCATAGTTCATCTACAAAGAACCTACCGAAAGGCCTCATGAAACCCTAATTTGGATCTACCACTAACTTCACCATCCACGACTAAAACCCTACCATGCGCACCCCATCCCTGACAAAAAAGAGGGTCAAGAACCCTAAACCCTATCCCGTATGCGCAATTGAGTAGGACACACACTCTTTCCTGGAGCTAAAACAGACAGATCGGGCAGAGAAGGTGGTGACGACGGCGACGTACCATACATTGGCGGCGAGGCATGATCCTGATGACGGGAGGGAGCGAGAGGGACGTCACGCAGTCCCCTACCAAACGAAGCAGTCGGCGGTGGCTCGGCGTCCGACGACGAGCTCATTGCGGGCATCGCCAAAGACCGCCAGGCTTGGCGAGGCACCTCGGCAGTGACGACAAAGCAGGGGAGGAGCGGAGCAGAGCAGGGGAGCGGAGCGACTCGGTCTGGTCGGGTCCGACCAGGTGGATGGATCAGTCCGACCAGGTGGGTAATGCTTTATTCCCTGGCGACCGACCAAGTGACACGCGGTCCAACCAGACGGGGGGAACAACATAAATTCAGCGATTTTGCAACCCCCCCCCCCCGCATTTCCCCGAATCGAGCGACCCAGGGCGTACGGTAGTGAGGTGGCGGTCAAAGCCCGCGTGGACGCACCAGTCAACAGCCAGATCAACAGATACGCAGAGCAAATGGTATTTTGGACCATAGATGAACCGCTGAGACAAGTTGTAGGACTGCATTTCGGGTATTTGCAAGTACGGGGAGAAATGTGGCTAAAGCGACGAGTATGAGGACCTGCAGTGTTGGGGATATTACTACTGGACGTAAACCGGCCAGGAGTGGCCGGGTTAACTCTATGAAGATTAGAAGCCCATGAAGACCAAGGATGGTGGCGCTTTACGAAGGCCCAAGGCCCAAAGGCGGGTTAAGGCCTGTAGATGTAAACCGGCATTATCATGTAACTTGTATTGTAAGATAGGAGAGATAGAGACCAAGTTGGACACGTTGATGATCCAGCCTCGGGACTCTGCAAACCGACGGGCGTCGACCTATGTATATAAAGGGACGACCCGGCGGCGGTTTAGGGACAACACACAACAACAACTCGATAGCCAGGCAAAGCGGATTCGCTCCCTAGTCATCGAAACCCCAGCAATCCCATCACAAGCAGACATAGGCTTTTACCTTCATCGCAAGGGGCCGAACTACTATAAAACTCTCGTGTCCGTTGTCCGGTTTAACCCCTTTAAGCTAACCTGTAGCGATGGCTCCACGGCTAAGTCCTTTTATGAGGACATATGCCGTGACAAAACCATGACAGTTGGCACCCACCGTGGGGCTATCGCACGATGGTTTCGAGTTCTTGAAGTGCAGCTTCGAAGGGCTCAAGGGATACGCTGTGGGCCGGATGACTAAAATTCGTCGCGGCAGGCTCTACATCGACGATGCGGGATGGGGTCCCGAGGCCGGTTCAATTGAATATGGGTACCGGGTCCCCTTTGGTGGGATTCACGTCTTCATCGGCAAGATCGCCGAATCGGGCTCTGAGCTGGACACCTGCACCGACATCATTGAGACGGCTCAGCGTGCAAGCCTGGCCCAGGTTCAGCCCGCAGCAAGGCATGTTTTCGTAGGTGTCATCCATGGAGCGGAATATGAGGATGGACCGGCATCTGATGGAGAAACCGTTGTCTGTTCCGACGACGAGTCTTCAACCGGAGAGACCGAGTCCCTGTACCAACTACAGGATGGCCGGATTAGTGGAGGTTCCGATGGCAATAGTATTCCGGACCCCCTCGATTTGCAAAGCCGGGTCGCGGTCTTCATGGCCGGTACACACCCAGCGCAACACTCTTCTACCATCGCGGCAATTATCTCCGGTTCAGCAACAGCAACGCCAGCGGGAGCAGGGGGCTCTGCACCGCCTCCGGCTCAGGTTTTGTCCGATCTGTTCAACACTTTAGCAACCTTACTAGCAGCGGAGGTGGACGCGGCAAACCGGGATTAGCACAACGCGGAGATTGCAAAGGTGAAGGATCAGATAACTCAAGCTAAAGCGGACCTGACAACAGAAAACGCTAGGATGGCTGCAGAGCGGGCCGGATTGGAGGCTCAGGCGTACCGGCTTATGCTGGATCGGAGCGCGTCGGATGATGTCATGAGGAGAAGATACCAATAGCGCCTTCCGTCAGCCTTGGAGGCAAGGGACCTCTTCAACATGCCCAGAGCGGGAATGAGTAACTAGCCAGTGGTAAACCGGACTGAGGCACCGGTAACAGGAGCACCGGTTCAGACGCGCACGATGGACCCGCCTTGTCAGAACAACATTGTGCCACAGCGTGTTCCGACGCCCCCGGGGCATTACTCCAACCCGTTGGATAACATTATGGCCGCCGCTTCACGATTGGCAGCTCTCCCGATCGAAGGCAAGTCATCGGTGGCGGTTGAGACATGTCGGGCGAGGGAACTCCTCCAAACGGCTTTAACCCACCAGCGGGCTTATTCACATAGTCGTGAGAGGATCCATTCCACCCCCGTCCAAGCCGGAGCTACAACAGGCATATTGATGAACCGGCTGTGTCAAGCAGAGCGCGTCACCGTAACCCGACAGGTGGTGGTGCTAATGCACAAGATGTGGTGGATCATGGCCGAGCACGTCGAGAGGCCGAGTTAGCAGCTCAGCACGCAGCTCGTCAGCCTACTCCGGTTCGTCCGACCACCTTAGTGGAGCCAGGTGTGGTCTTCAGTTCTTTGGGGGTGCCATGCCTCACCCTGGCCTTGCGTAATGTACGACTGCCCAAGGATTTTAAAGGCCCTCGCAAGGTGCCCAATTACACTGCCGATTTACCCCCTGAATCATGGGTTGAGAGTTATGAGATGGCAATGGAGATGCTGGATGTGGATGAAGCGGTGTGTGCTAAGTATTTCACCATGATGTTGGAAGGAACGACCCGTACCTGGTTAAAGAGTCTACCAGCTAATTCCATTGCGTCATGGGCCGAGTTAAAGAGCCAGTTTATCCAGAATTTCAAGGATACATGTAAGCAGCCCATGTCAATTGTGGACCTAGCCGCTTGTGTTCAAGAGGATGGGGAATCTACGACCCATTGGGTGAAGCGAGTCTCAGCTATTTTGAATTCATCAGACCGCATCAATGCCGATACATCAATTTTGACGTTGGAGGGCAACTACCGGTTCATGCCATTAAAACTGAAGTTGGGAAGGCTCAAACGTCACTGTAATGACATGTCAACGCTTATCACCACTTTGGTTAAATATGCTGATTCAGATAGTACCAAGGACCCTGATTCTAAAGAGGACAAACCAGGGAAAGGGAAAAATAATGACAGTGCCAAGGGGCAGTAGCATAACCCGACAGGTCATGGGAACAATGGTAAGCGCAAAGCAGACAATAGCCTGGATTTTGTGGCTAACACCAATGCCCGGGATAACGGTCAGCATCATAAGGGTAAACCACCCTAGTGGGGTGGATGGTTAGGCCCCAATCTGGAGCGCCTACTAAATCAACCTTGTCCAAAGCACAGATCGAAGGAGAAGCCAACTTCGCTTCTTTGGAAGGATTGTTTCATCATGCGGGGGTTCAAAAATTCCAATATGTTTCAATACGACAATGGCCCGCCTGGCGGTTCAGGAGGTGGTTTTCATGGGCCGGGTTACGGAGGCAGCAGCTCCAGTTCAGGATTGCAAGGTAATCAAGCTGGACACAGTAATCAAGGTAACCAGGGCAATCACGGAGGTTATAACCATCAGGGGAATCAGTAGCAGCAGTCGGGTTATCAGAGCAATCCAAAGCAATTGAATAGTGGGCAGTATCATGTTTTTACCACTAGCTTGTGTAAGCGCGATCAGAAGCTTCACAAGAGGGCCATGAACTCCGTTGAACCGGCGGTGCCTCAGTATTTGCGCTGGTCTGAACAACCCATTTTATGGAGTTGAGAAGATCATCCGCCCCAGGATGATAATCCGGGTCATCTGGCCTTAGTAGTGGCACCTCAAGTCGAGGGCTACAAGTTCACCAAAGTGCTTATGGATGGAGGGAGCAGTATCAATATCCTTTACTATGATACCTTCCGTCGCATGGGGCTGACAGACAAGAGTCTTAAACCGTCGAACACCGTCTTTCATGGAGTGGTGCCTGGTAAATTGGCATACCCAGTTGGCAAGATAGCCCTAGAGGTGGATTTTGGAGACGATCATGATTCAAGATCAGAAACTTTGACTTTTGAAGTGGTGAAAATCAAGAGCCCATATCATGCCCTGTTCGGAAGGCCGGCTTATGCTAAGTTCATGGCGAGGCCGTGTTATGTTTATCTGCAGCTTAAGATGTCGGGTCATAAGGGGACCATCACGGTACATGGAAGCAGGAAGATTGCTTTAGAATGTGAGGAAGGGGATGCGGCTTATGCTGAGTCGGTTTGTGCCACCGATGAGCTGAAATTTTATAAGGACAGTGTTGATCCGGCAGATATGACTTCTCTGAAGAAGCCAACTACAAAGCATGATCCGGTGCTGAAATTTAAATTGGCTGCAGACACTAAAGCGGTTGATTTTGTTCCTGGCGATTCATCTCAGCAGTTCAGCATTAGCGCTAACCTGTATCCGAAATAGGAAAGCGCGCTCATCGAGTTCATCCGTGAGAACCGGGACATCTTTGCATCGAAGCCTTCTGACATGCCAGGTGTACCGAGGGAACTCGGTGAGCACACCCTTAATATAGATCCTAAGTTCAAACCGGTCAGGCAGTTTCTCCACCGCTTCAACGAAGAGAGGCGTAAGGCTATTGGTGAGGAGGTAGCCCGGCTTTTTGCAGCAAGGTTTATTGTGGAGGTCTTTCACCCTGAGTGGCTAGCTAATCCGGTGCTGGTGCTTAAGAAAAATGGCACTTGGCATATGTGTGTGGATTACATAGATTTGAACAAGGCTTGTCCAGCTGATCCCTTTGCTCTCCCGCATATTGATCAGATTATTGATGCTACGGCGGGTTGTGACCGTTTGTGTTTTCTGGATGCTTATTCTGGTTATCATCAGATTAAAATGGCAGTTAGGGACCAGGAGAAGACAACCTTCATAACTGTCACAGCCCTAGCTCAGCCCCTATTGTCCTTGCTTGATCTTGTTGCATCATGTTTAAATTTTGTTGAAAGTTGAATTGGGGAAAGTGGAAAGCCTCAGAAGTCTTTTACAAAAATGATCAACATTAAAAATTGTTTCAAATGAGCCCAACAAAATGTTCCTGCTAACCTATGAAAATATTGGCAAGAGCTATAACTCAAACCAATATTTTTGGAATCACAGAAATAATTATTCTTGCGCATTTGAATTAAATCACTAGCTATTTGATTTGGGTTTATATTTACTATAAAATAGATATAAGCCCAATAATTTTGAAAATTTGCATGTGGCTCTGAACTAGTTTCCTAAGTCCACATAACAATTTTCAGAAGCATAAAAATTGGTTTGTTTGAAAACCAAACTCAAAACAAACTTCAAAAAAATAGAAAACAGAACAAACCGAAAATAGAAAAGGCAGAGCACTTACCTGGCCTTACCTGTAGCCCAGCAAGCCGGCCCAGCCTAGCAAGCCGGCCCAACCCAGCTGGCCCCTGCCAGTCATCCCTATCCTCTGCCAGTAGGCAGAGGCGGGACAACACACGCGCGCGCGAGGCGCCACGCCTCCTCCTGCTTGCTGCCGAGCCCCTGGACGCGTGGGTGAATGCCCCGGCGTCGTCCCGAACCGCTCGACCCCTCTCACTCTCCCTTGAGCTCTCTCCTCTCCCCTGGTGCTCCCTCTCTCGTTTGCCCGAGCGCGCCCGCCGCTGCCGCTTGCTACCACCACCCTCTTCGGCCACCCCTAGCTCCACCGCCACGTCCAGCAGCACCGCCCTGGACCAGAGCTTCTCCAAGTCGAAGACCCCGAGCACGGGAGCAGCCCATCGTCGCCATCGAGCTCATCTTCGTCCTCTGCACCGACAGCCGTCGTCTTCGACTCGCAGCAACCCGACCGCGCCCGATCTCGCCGATGACGCCATCGGACGCGCTGTGAGCACCCGCGTCGTCTCCCCCTTCTCCCCTGGTCGCACTCGCCCTCTAGGCCATAGCCCCGCCATGACCGAAAGCTTGCTCGCCGCCATCCATGTCGCTGCTGTGGTGAGAGCCCACGCACGTCGCATCCGAGGACGCTATCATCCTCAGCACACTCCCAGGAGCCCAGAACTGCCATCCGTTCGACCTCGCATGCACCGTAGCGTCTTAGCCGTCGAGCCCGTACTCCGGCCGCCGTCGTGGGCTCGTCTCTAGCGAGATAGGCCACCCCAGCCACTGTCGCTCGCCCAGTTGGATGCGGCGCACCTTCAGCTATCCGTAGACGCAAACCACGCGCAAAACCGAGCCCCGTAGCTGTTTTTCCGGCGAGTTTCCGCCGCAGTTGAGGTCGCCGGCGGCCGAACTCCGGCGGGCTGACGTGGTCGCTTAGTTAGGCGCTAATCACCACCAATCCCTCTCTAACAGACACTAACAGGCGGGCCCGCAGCGGGTCAAATCCCAGTCAACACGGGATTAACTCCCAGTTAACAGTGAGACAATGACATGTGGGACCCGGTCATCAGGTTTGACCTGGTCAGCGTCAGTTGACTCGCTGACATCATGCTTGCACAATGCTGTCGCTATAAATCATTTTCTGGATTTAAGTTTATTCAGGAAATTCCAGAAAATGCCCAAAACTTCTAAAAATCATAGAAAATTATCTATAACTCCAAATGAAAGATTTATATATGAAAAATTATCAGAAAAATTCAAGGAATCCATCTGTACCATTTTCATGCATGTTTGAACAATGTTTGTCCTCTGTTTTGGACAAAACAAATAAAGGGCATTTAAATAATCATATATGGAGTTGGAATTTGAATCATGTATTCAAACCAACTTCATTTAAATCATAGCTAGATGCATTAGCTCAAATCACAACATATTGCCATGTCATGATCATGCATCATATTGTGCATTGCATTGATTATATTCTTTCTGTGTTTGCCGGTGATTGTTCCCCCCGATAGACATGCTTCCGACGATGAGTTCGATGACACCGATGAAGAGCTATAATATCTTCAGAAGTGCCAGGCAAGCAAACCCCCTTGTTCATTCCGATACAATCCCACTCTCTCGCTCCTGCTCTCCTTTACTACATTAGGACAACAACATTTCAACGGTTGCATGCTGCGATAGTTGAACCCCTTTCCTCTGCATGACCTATCATTGCCACAGTAAATAGATGAAACCCACTAGCATGAGTAGGAATTGTTTGAGCCCTGATGTGCCTACTCATTCATGCTTGTTGTCATGCCTGCTACTGCTTAGAGTTGAGTCAGGTATGATTCATCGGGGATGAATTGGAATGGTGATGAACATGTCCTACTGTGTGTGAGCTAAGTGTGTGAACACGATTTGGTAAAGGTAGCGGTGAGAGGCCATGTAGGAGTACATGGTGGGTTGTCTCATTGCAGCCATCCTCAGGAACTGAGTTCTGTGTTTGTGATCCATGAACAGTTACTACCACACATTGGGTTCCGGTAACTCGGCCCCTCTTGGCTTATTAATCAACTCGATCTTTGTCTAGGAGTTGCAACTAGTTTTTGGTGTTTGTAGGTAGTGTTAGTAGTCTACCAAGTGGCACCCGATACATGTGGGCTTGGGACAGACTAGGCACAGTGGCACGGTGTACCAAGTGGCACCCGGATGGTGGGCTTGGGAACCCTGCACACATCGTTTGGGGCCGTGAGCGACACCCCGGCCAGATCTCCTTGCGGATGGAACCCGAATAGGCGATAAACCTGGACTAGAGACTTGTTGGTTAGTCAGGTCGTGGCCAACTCCCTCGCCCGACTTCCACTTGAAGGTTGCCGAGGTACATGACGTGTACATGGCGATAAGTGGCGAGAGCGTGTGTGAAGAAGTACACCCCTGCAGGGTTATCATTATCTATTCAAATAGCCGGATTCCTCGGATATGGAAACTTGGACCCCTTGCATAGTTCATAGACAAGTGAAAATGGATACTCTAAAACTCACAAGATAAGCGTGAGTGCTATGGATGGCGTTCTCGCAGGGAGACGGGAGCGGATCCATAGTGGTGTATTGGTATGGTGAATTTGTGGACTCGTGTGCGCCACCTCAAAAGAGTTACTTGCAGTCGTAGTTCAGGTTAGCCACTGAGTCAAAGCTGGCTTGCTGCAGTTAAACTCCACCACCCCCCTTTGTTGATACCGATGCATGTGTAGTTAGTTCTGATGTAAGTCTTGCTGGGTACATTTGTACTCACGTTTGCTTAATTTATGTTTTGCGGAGAGACTTCAGTCTCGCTAGTAGTTCCACGTGGACTTCGATGTTTAGCTTGTTACCTCAGCTATGATCTTGTACCCTTGGGAGGGTCTTGTAGATAGTCAGGCTTCTGAGCCTTCTTCATTTGTAGTTGTCTGTACTCAGACAAGTTAAGCTTCCGCATGTTCTTGTTGCTTGTATGCTCTGTATGTTGGGTCATGAGACCCATGTTTGTAATATCTCACTCCTCGGAGCCTAATGAATAATACTCTGAGTCGTAGAGTCTTGTTGTGATGCCATGTTGTATTGCACATATTGAGCATATTGTGTGTATGATTGAAATGCTTGGTATGTGTGGGATCCGACAACCTAGTTGTTTATCCTTAGTAGCCTCTCTTATGGGGAAATGTAGTCTTGTGCTTCCATGAGCCATAGTAGTCCGCTACAGCCCGGTTCACCGGAATCCTGCTAGCCCAGCACTACTGATTCGGAGCACTTGACTGGCCTGCGTGTGATTCACTTCGTTCCTGTGTCTGTCCCTTCGGGGAAATGTCACGCGGTGACATCCGGAGTCCTGCCTAGCCAGCTACAGCCCGGGTTCCCGTAGTCCTGTTAGCCCAGTGCTACATCTCGGATTCACACGCTGCTGACCGACATGCTCGATGTTGATTCATGTATGCCTGTCCCCATAAGTTAGTGCAACTTTGGGTTCACGACTAGTCATGTCGGCCCGGGTTCTCTGTCATATGGATGCTAGTGACACTATCATATACGTGAGCCAAAAGGCGCAAACGGTCCCGGGCCATGGTAAGGCGACACCCGTGGGAATACCGTGCGTGCGGCCGCAAAGTGATATGAGGTGTTACAGGCTAGATTAGTGTGACTTAGAATCGGGGTCCTGACAGCTTTGGTATCAGAGCCTGACTGCCTGTAGGATTACCAAGCCAAGCTGGTCAAAGTTGAGTCTAGAAATGCTTTAGTTATATAAGGGAATTGATTGTGGATGGGAACGTAAGGCTCTTTTTACTCCTTATCCTCACGACCTTCTGATCTAAGTCATCTTATCTTTTCTACGGGGTTAAGTACTAGGCTTCTCTTCTATCTCTCAGGATGAAGTGTTACTAAACCGTAGTTGCCTAGGATTGTTGAGTTCAAGTCTCAGTTCAGCTTCTACTACTTTCGTTTGTTCATAGCTAGCCTCAGAACCTTGTTATTGTGATGTTGAGTGGCTATGCCATCATTTTGCAGGATGACTCAAATATCTTTGAGCATTTACAGCCGTTATGCTGTCCGAGTCATCCCAAGTTTCTAAATAGTCTGATGCATTTGCAAATCCCTTCTTTCCATTCCTGATGTTCCTTTGGGCCAGATTAGCCACACTAACGAGTGTGTTGAGGTACTTCATTGCCTCGATATATATGTTGGAACTATTTTTGTGATGATAGGGTATCTTAGAGTACCACACAGTAATCTAGCAATGCTTTATATTCCCAGTGTGATGATTCTGGCCACCATTCTCGAGAGCACCCCGCGATGCTACTTAGTAGTAGGTATTCTACTCCTGGGTTCTTGAACCCGAGATTCACCCTACTTAGTTCATGTTGATAGTGTTTGTTAGTTCCTTTAGGATATTAGTAGCATTTGCGATAGTCCTCGAGGTCCGTGGTATTTCCTTCTTCCAAGTACCATGAACCATTAAGGCAGAAGTTCGTTGAACCAAAAGCTCACAATCGAGTACTCTTGAGGAGTTCTGCATTCATAATTGTGATTCCGCTAGTTCTACCTTCCTGCATGGGTTATCTGGAAGAAACCTGTTGAACTTGGTTTGACATATTAATCTATGCATCCACAACTCAGAAAGATATATGCCCTCTTGAGCTGTCCCTCTTCATTTGTATTTCGACCATCGTCTATCAATTGATAGACAGGAGTAATTGTGCATGCGTGTTATCGATGCTTATTATTCTTGTGGTTCGTTAAGCCATTCTATTTCAGAATGACTAGGAGAAACAAGCTCTAGTACCTCATCCATTTCCAGGATTGGGTCAAAGCAGTTGTATTCTGCAGATCAAATGCAATCAAGCTTTTGGTCTATTCTACCCTGAAGTATTACCCACTTTATGTCAGGAACGTCATGAGAATTGCACCTTCTCTTATGAATTCTTGACGTAATGATACTTCTCAGCATCATTATTCATTCCTCAGTGTCGTGTTGTCGCAACCGGAATGCCGACAAGTGAATCGTCAGGTGTGAAATCAATACTCCTAGAAACCGTGTTGCTTGGTAGTTAACGGACAATAATACATTCTTAGCGTGTTGGATTTTGGACCACTATTCTAAGATTGATTGTGCTATCTAGTCCATTTTCTTGGTGCACCCTTCGATCAATGAGTTAAGATTGTGTCAATCCCTCGCTCTTCTGATCACATCGTTTTGCCTTGAAAAGCAAGATTGTTCCCGAGCTTAGTAACATATCGGTGGTTCGTGATTTTCTGAATATCTTCTCGGAAGTGTTACCAGGTTGTCACCTGACCGCTATGTTGAGTTCGTGATCAAGTTGGTTTCTTGTAAACCACTCCTTCTCCAAGAATCCGTGATGGATACCCCTGAGCTAGTTGGTTAACATAAACAACAACTTGGAGAGTTGGAAGATAAAAGCTTACATAATTTAGTTCGTTTCAAAGGGATATCCTTGTGTTGTGTGTTAGTTGAAGAAATATATCTTCATCAATTGGTCCCTGTGATCAGTTGTTGGGCCTATTGTCTTATCCAGTCTTTGATTTGAGCATGGGCTATCGTCAAATCAAATCAGAACCAATGATGCTCGTAATGTTGTCTTACTCGTGGTTGTTTTCTCGAGCATACACCATTATATCCTTGGGTCTGACCAATACTATCATCTTGTTCACATAATTATGGAATTCCACTTATATGGAAAACTAGATAAATTGTTGTTGAGGCCATCGACAACATCCTTATTTTCTCCATGATTTTGCTGGACATTAAGCTAGTGTTGGAAACTTTGTAAACAATGCCTTCGAGTCCCGTCCCTGAGGTATATGTTTGGATGAGAGAAGTGACTTCCTCTAATTCACGTGTATCTGATGTAAGTTGCCGCCGTGAATTCGAGAAAGTTTGTTTTTGCTTCCTTTGGAATCATCCCAAGTCAGTCACGCATGTGTGAAGTATTCTATGGTTTGATAGATTTATCATCTCCATTCCATATGTATTCCTAGCACACAATGCCACTGATTGATTTTGTTCAAGGATAAGAAGTTCAACTGCTATTCCCGAAGGGCCCAGACAGACATGCACAAGACCTCGTTATCTTCAATGATGGTTCCCAACCAGAACTCGGTAGTGTTTTAATATAAGACTACTATGTGGTCATGCTTGTCTAGTACAGTGTGCTCACATGTATGTAGCAGAATCAGCTCATGTTTTGGAGCTTGCTATCGTAGTTCATTTCCCAAGAATCTCGCAACTCCATCTCGTGGAATTGTGTTGCAAACTTTCTTTTCCAGACATGTTGTCTGAATTATCCTGTTACCAACCAGATTTGAATCTCAGGCAGATATGATGGTTGAAACTTCTTCCAAGAACTATGATATAGATTCCAGTGAAGTGGACGCACCTAGCTGGAAGCACTATTATTGTAGTATCTTGATTAAGCCGTTTGGTCACTTCCCATGAGGATGTCGTATGACTTATTCCACAAGTTGTTCCTTATGGATTTTTGTGCTCCCGAAGTCCGACCTTTACTTGATGGCCATGTTGATGCTTTTAAGGATTGATCGTGGTACCTAGTACATCAAGGAGAACATTAGAAGCGGAGTGCTAAATGTCTCTCGGTCAATCATCCAGATTTGCTTCTTTGGCATTGCTAAGGAAAAATCTGAGAAAGTGATGTCCTTCTTTGCATCTGCATCCTCCATCACCGTTTATCATGGTAGTATGATGTGTTGCCAGGATCCTCGGCATGGATATTGGTAAAACTTGTTGAATATGGGAATGCTCAAGTTCTTGAGAGCACGCGAAATCACTAGGATTTATCGTCGGCATTAATTGGGATATGCTTTCAGTTTCCTCGGTTATGCTATAACCTCTCCGATAGTGGAATATCTCTCTACTGTTGGGTTCTCCCCAGTTACTAGAATCAATCCCAACATTTGCATTTTGTCCCCAGCTTGCACCCACCATTGTGCCCTTTCACAATGATCCGCCTTCTCAGCAGTTGTTGTCCAAGATCATCATCAAAAGCGGACCTACCATGGGTCCCATCCATTTTCAATGATAAGCAAAATCATCCATTATGTTGTCTTCAACAAGGTAGTCCACATCATCCATTCTAGCCCGAGCATGTCGTTCTTCCATACTCCGTCAAACGATCGTTCGTAAATTGCCTTAGGCTGGTATAAAGAGTTTCAATGATCCTTGTATCAAAAGTAATTCTTTTTGCCACTTAAGGGGATAATTCTACGAGTCACCTTCCTTAAGGTATCATGTTGCAAAATCATGGCAAATATATCCTTGCTACTTTGAAATTCATGCTCC
Organism: Triticum dicoccoides; assembly: GCF_002162155.2. Classification (NCBI taxonomy): domain Eukaryota; kingdom Viridiplantae; phylum Streptophyta; class Magnoliopsida; order Poales; family Poaceae; genus Triticum; species Triticum dicoccoides. The sequence continues at coordinate 540,824,966 of NC_041392.1, read as the reverse complement.
ATCTTATTCGAGTGGGGAATTGTAGCCTGCCAAATCGAAACCTCGTCATTTGTTTCTTTCCTCCCCTCTCGATATGTGTTTTGTGTCTCAGCTCGAGAGATGTTCCCACATCTCACCCCATAAGTTGATCGTGAGTTGTTTGATCTTCGAGAAGATCGATTCCTATAGAGTTTCTTCTGTCGTCATCGTGTTGGATGAAGATCCAGAAGGCAGACAAGATCAATTTGAAGCAATGAATCAACATCTTCGATGAGGGCAATCGGATCATGAAGATCGTGTTAGCCTTATGACCCCTCTGTCTTCTTACCTCACGTCTTGAATCTCGAGACAAGATTCTTGTTTAGTGGGGGTGAGTTGTCACAGCCCTAGCTCAGCCCCTGTTTTCCTTGCTTGATCTTGTTGCATCATGTTTAAATTTTATTGAAAGTTGAATTGGGGAAAGTGGAAAGCCTCAGAAGTCTTTTACAAAAATGATCAACATTAAAAATTGTTTCAAATGAGCCCAACAAAATGTTCCTGCTAACCTCTAAAAATATTGGCAAGAGCTATAACTCAAACCAATATTTTTGGAATCACAGAAATAATTATTCTTGGGCATTTGAATTAAATCACTAGCTATTTGATTTGGGTTTATATTTACTATAAAATAGATATAAGCCCAATAATTTTGAAAATTTGCATGTGGCTCTGAATTAGTTTCCTAAGTGCACATAATAATTTTTAGAAGCATAAAAATTGGTTTGTTTGAAAACCAAACTCAAAACAAACTTCAAAAAAAATAGAAAACAGAACAAACAGAAAATAGAAAGGCAGAGCACTTACCTGGCCTTACCTGCGGCCCAGCAAGCCGGCCCAGCCCAGCTGGCCCCTGCAAGTCATCCCTAACCTCTGCCAGTAGGCAGAGGCGGGACATCGCACGCGCGCGCGAGGCGCCACGCCTCCTCCTGCTTACCGCCGAGCCCCTGGACGCGTGGGTGAATGCTCCGGCGTCATCCCGAACCGCTCGACCCCTCTCACTCTCCCTCGATCTCTCTCCTCTCCCCTGGTGCTCCCTCTCTCGTTTGCCCGAGCGCGCCCGCTGCCGCCGCTTGCTGCCACCGCCCTCTTCAGCCACCCCTAGCTCCACCGCCACGTCCAGCAGCACCGCCCTGGACCAGAGCTTCTCCAAGTCGAAGACCCCGAGCGCGGGAGCAGCCCATCGTCGCCATCGAGCTCATCTTCATCCTCTACACCGGCAGTCGTCGTCTTTGATTCGCAGCAACCCGACCGCGCCCGACCTCGCCGACGACGCCATCGGACGCGCTGTGAGCACCCGCGTCGTCTCCCCCTTCTCCCCTGGTCGCGCTCGCCCTCTAGGCTGTAGCCCCGCCATGACCGAAAGCTTGCTCACTGCCATCCCTATCACTGTCGTGGCGAGAGCCCACGCATGTCGCATCCGAGGATGCTATCGTCCTCAGCACACTCCCAGGAGCCCGGAACTACCGTCCATTCGACCTCGCATGCACCGTAGTGTCTTAGCCGTTGAGCCCGTACTCCGGCCGCCGCCGCGGGCTCGTCTCCGGCGAGTATAGGCCACCCAGCCACTGTCGCTCGCCCAGTTGGATGCGGCGCACCTTCAGCTATCCGTAGACGCAAACCACGCGCAAAACCGAGCCCTGTAGCTGTTTTTCCGGCGAGTTTCCGCTGCAGTTGAGGTCGCCGCCGGCCGAACTCCGGCAGGCTAACGTGGTCGCTTAGTTAGGCGCTAATCACCACTAATCCCTCTCTAACAGACACAGACAGGCGGGCCCGCAGCGGGTCAAATCCCAGTCAACACGGGATTAACTCCCAGTTAACAGTGAGCCAATGACATGTGGGACCCGGTCGTTAGGTTTGACCTGGTCAGCGTCAGTTGACTCGCTGACGTCATGCTTGCACAATGCTGATGCTATAAATCATTTTCTGGATTTAAGTTTATTCAGGAAATTCTAGAAAATGCCCAAAACTTCTAAAAACCATAGAAATTATCTACAACTCCAAATGAAAGATTTATATATGAAAAATTATCAGAAAAATTCAAGGAATCCATCTGTACCATTTTCATGCATGTTTGAACAATGTTTGTCCTCTGTTTTGGACAAAACAAATAAAGGGCATTTAAATAATCATATATGGAGTTGGAATTTGAATCTTGTATTCAAACCAACTTCATTTAAATCATAGCTAGATGCATTAGCTCAAATCACATCATATTGCCATGTCATGATCATGCATCATATTGTGCATTGCATTGATTATATTCTTTCTGTGTTTGCCGGTGATTGTTCCCCCCGATAGACGTGCTTCCGACGATGAGTTCGATGACACCGATCAAGAGCTATAATATCTTCAGAAGTGCCAGGCAAGCAAACCCCCTTGTTCATTCCGATACAATCCCACTCTCTCGCTCCTGCTCTCCTTTACTGCATTAGGACAACAACATTTCAACTGTTGCATGCTGCGGTAGTTGAACCCCTTTCCTCTGCATGACCTGTCATTGCCACAGTAAATAGATGAAACCCACTAGCATGAGTAGGAGTTGTTTGAGCCCTGATGTGCCTACTCATTCTTGCTTGTTGTCATGCCTCCTACTGCTTAGAGTTGAGTCAGGTCTGATTCATCGGGGATGAATTGGAATGGTGATGAACATGTCCTACTGTGTGTGAGCTAAGTGTGTGAACACGATTTGGTAAAGATAGCGGTGAGAGGCCATGTAGGAGTACATGGTGGGTTGTCTCATTGCAGCCATCCTCAGGAACTGAGTTCTGTTAGCCCAGCACTACTGCTTCGGAGCACTTGACTGGCCGGCGTGTGATTCACTTTGTTCCTGTGTATGTCCCATCGGGGAAATGTCACGCGGTGACATCTAGAGTCCTGCCTAGCCTGCTACAGCCCGGGTTCCCGGAGTCCTGTTAGCCCAGTGCTACAGCCCGGATTCATACACTGTTGACCGACATGCTCGATGTTGATTCATGTATGCCTGTCCCCATAAGTTAGTGCCACTTTGGGTTCATGACTAGTCATGTCGGCCCGGGTTCTCTGTCATATTGATGCTAGCGACACTATCATATACGTGAGCCAAAAGGAGCAAACGGTCCCGGGCCATGGTAAGGCGACACCCATGGGAATACCGTGCGTGAGGCCGCAAAGTGATATGAGGTGTTACAGGCTAGATCGGTGTGACTTAGAATCGGGGTCCTGACAATAACTCCCTTTGGAGCCTTCTGCTATGTGTCTATGCCTTTCGGGCTCAAGAGTGCCTAGGCGACTTATCGTTGCTGTGTTCAGAATTGTCTTCGTAAACAGATTGGGCGCAATGTCCACGCTTATGTGGATGATATTGTGGTGAAGTCCAGGAAGGAGGAAACATTGATAGATGACTTGAGAGAGACTTCTGACAACCTTCGGGTCTATAAGATGATGCTTAATCCGACCAAATGTGTCTTTGGTGTTCCGGCAGGCAAGCTCTTGGGTTTTCTGGTGTCCAACAGAGGCATTGAGGCTAACCCGGAAAAGATCCCAGCTATCACGTCCCAGGCTAAACCGGCATGTATCAATGATGTTCAGCGTTTGGCGGGCCGGATTGCAGCTTTAAGCCGGTTTATCAGCCGGCTTGGGGATAAGGCTATTCCTTTGTATCAGATGCTAAAGAAAATGGATGGTTTCGTTTGGAGTGACGCGGCTGATAAAGCATTTGAGGATTTGAAGAGACAGTTGGCCGAGCCGCCGGTCCTTGTGGCTTCGGTTGATAAAGAGCACTTATTCTTATATGTGGCTGCTAACGCCCGGGCTGTTACTGTGGCTATTGTGGTGGAGCGCAAGGAGGCCAGAAAGGAGTATCTGGTTCAACGGCCGGTTTATTACATCAGTGAGGTGCTTATTGAATCAAAACAGAGGTATCCGCATTGGCAGAAGCTGGTGTATGGAGTTTTTATGGCAAGCCGGAAGCTCAAGCATTATTTTCAAGGTCATCCTATCAAAGTGGTTAGTTCAGCCCCTTTGGGAGATATCATCCAAAATAGAGAGGCGACTGGCCAGATTGCCAAATGGGCTATTGAGCTTGGACCTCACGGGATAAAATATATGCGTCGCACAACAATCAAATCAGAAGCACCTGTGGATTTCATTAATGATTGGACAGAGTTGCAGGCACCAGAGGAGAAGCCGGATAACACGTACTGGACTATTCATTTTGATGGGTCCAGACAATTGGAGGGCTCGGGGGCTGGAGTCATATTAACTTCCCCACGAGGTGACAAGTTTTGTTATGTTCTCCGCTTAATGTTCCCTTGTACTAACAATGCATCTGAATATGAGGCCTTGCTCCATGGCCTTCGGATGGCTAAGGAGATGAATTTAAGCCGAGTTAAGTGCTTCGGTGACTCGGACCTGGTGGCTCAGCAGGTATCTGGCACTTGGGATTCTAAGGATCCACTCATGGCTGCATATCGATGAGGTGACCGTTTGACCGCTGTGCCGGGTTGTGCGGCGAGCCTCGTGCTGCTGCTTCTTCAAAAGAAATTTTGGGTCCAAGTGAGCAAGAGGGTGAGAAAATCTTACTTTCCGGACTGCTTGACGGATTTTTTGTGTTGGTAGAGATTCTAAACCGGAGGAAAGGATAATTACCTCTGCATCGTCAGCTTGGCTTCCCTCAACGTCCTCCTGATAAATATCATTGTCAATGAGATGCATGAAAAGTGAATCAAGTTCTACCTCTGCGTCCGGTTCATCCGGGCCGTCATCCAGCTCTAAACCGATGCATTCAGGTGCCTTCCTCTTTGTGGTTTTCTTGATGGCTTTCATCTTAGGACGAGAAGGTTTTGCCGCTTTCTCGTGAGGTTTCTTTTTCCAGAATGGATCATCACCCTGTTTAAAAATGGGCAGAGGGTATTCAAAGACTGCAGAGTCCAAAAATATCAGGTGTAAAGCGGAAGTACAGACAATACTTACAGCGGGCGGTTTGTTTTGCGTGTAAAAGGGGCTTAACCCGGTCTTGCTGCAGATAGTTTCTGGTTCATTCAACATTTTCTTGACAGATTCAGTGACTTCCTCATCTGTTAGCTAAATATTGATATGACGTTGAGAGTCTTGTACATCACCAGTGTACTCACACATTAAACCGGCGCGGCGACTTAACGGCAGGATACTCCAAGATATCCAGCAACAGACGAAGTCCACACCTGTTAAACCGTTGGCCATAAAGGCTCTAAGCTTGGCGAGTTGAGGGGCGTACGAGGCCCGTTCCTGGGAACTTAGTCATTGCGGAAGTGGATGAGTATTAGCAAGCCGGTGAGCACGATAACCCAACAGAGGGTTCTCATCTTCAGGAGAGGTGTCTCTGCAATAAAACCAAGTTTGATTCCACTCTTTTGGGTGACTGTGAAGTTTGGCATGAGAAAACGCAACCTCTTTTCTTTTTCTGAATAGAGACGCTGCCAAGTTCAGTATTGGGCCCGTCTACAAATTCAGTGCGACGGTTTAAATGGAAGAAATCCCGGAACAGCTCAACAGTTGGTTCTTCTTGTAGGTACGCTTCACAAAAAACTTGAAAGTTGCATATATTGGATACTGAGTTGGGTCCAATGTATTGAGGGTGGAGCTGAAAGCTGGCAAGTACATCTCGAAAAAACTTAGATCCGGGCAGTTTAAAGCCACGTCCTATATGATCAACAAACACCACTACTTCACCCTGTTTGGGGGTAGAAGGATTTTCTAGCCCAGGAACTCGCCACCGGATCTCATTCTTCTTCGGTAAGGTGCCAATCTTGACCATTCCGTTCAGTTGCTCCTCAGTAACCCGGGAAGGGACCTAGTTACAGGAATAGAACTGTTTGGCCATTGCAAGTGAAGAGCTGGGAAGAACATAATGCCGATTTATGATTCATTAATGATGATGCATAAGGTACAACAGGTTGAGGGAAAAGGAATCCAAGCATGTGAAACTGATAAATCGGAGGAAGTTATAAACCGCCTACGACAGAGTGTTTATGAGTGGCAAAGCAATGAAAAGAAGCAGAGGTATGTGCATCTTATTAAACCGGAGTATAAATGAATCGGCGGTTTAGAAGGGGACTAATGGTACCTGCCGGATTATCATACATCAAAAAGTTAAACCGCTTATATTGGTGTGAGGAATACAGATCTAAAAATATCTAAGTGAGGGAAACATGTTTCGTAGATTTATATGGTGATTTCAGATCTAAGGGGTGACAAAAAACTTGAATATATTCAAACTTCAGGTGTTTAACCAGTTCGTCAGAATCAGAAGAGTTGTTGTCTATGTAAAGGGGTGATCTAATAAGGAAGAATGAGATTCTGGCTACAGTCGCGCAAGGGCTAAAGCAGATCTAAGACTAGCCAACGATGCTACTAAGAAGAACAAGGAAGAGAAACTCTAGAACTTCGATGAACTCCGATGAATACAAACCCTAATGGCGAAGATCTAGGGCAGAAAGAGAGAGGTCTTACCAGTGTTACAGGAATGGAGGAGATGCGCCACACTTTTCTGGTCCAGTCAGGTTGATGCAGCGGCCGACGATGAGGCAGGGGCAAAGTTCGACGATGGCGGCGGCGTTCGGGCGCAGGGACATCGCGAGGAGGAAGAAGAGATGAAGAGCTAGCGGAGGAAACAGAAAAAGGGGTCTCAGCCCTATTTATAAGGCTAAGAGATAATCGATAGGCACGAGAATCGAGGAGCTCAAAAATGGATCTTTAACGCTTTGATGGTTGGATGCTCATTAATAAAAGGCATCTTCGGCTTCAATGAATATATGACATCACGGCGGTTTACCACAAATCCGGAGGATCATGTCAGGGCGGTTTACAAGATCTATGCGGAGGTGCAAGGGCAAGAATTTTTCTAAGTGTTGAAAGATTGATATGAACAAGTTCAAATCAATCTGGGGCCTAATGTTGGGGATATTACTACTGGACGTAAACCGGCCAAGAGTGGCCGGGTTAACTCTATGAAGATTAGAATCCCATGAAGGCCAAGGATGGTGGCGCTTTACGAAGGCCCAATGCCCAAAGGCGGATTAAGGCATGTAGATGTAAACCGACATTATCATGTAACTTGTATTGTAAGATAGGAGAGATAGAGACCGAGTTGGACACGTTGATGATCCAGCCTCGGGACTCTGTAAACCGACGGACGTCTACCTATGTATATAAAGGGATGACCCGATGGCGGTTTAGGGACAACACACAACAACAACTCAAGAGCCAGGCAAAGCGGATTCGCTCCCTGGTCATCAAAATCTTAGCAGTCCCATCACAACTAGACATAGGCTTTTACCTTCACCGTAAGGGGCCGAACTAGTATAAAACTCTCGTGTCCCTTGTCCGGTTTAACCCCTTTAAGCTAACCCGTAGCGTTGGCTCCATGGCTAAGTCCTTTCACGAGGACATCTCCCGTAACAAAACCATGACATGTAGTGAAATTTTCTCTTAGAAATATGTTTTCCGAAGTGGGTTCATATGTACCCGGGTTCATCCATGCACTTCCCCACACAACTCGCACCTTAAATGAGTGTTAAACAGACTTAGATTTTTTTTGCGGGAAACACACTTAGAGTTATTTACTCAAAACCATCATAACTAAGATTAAGGTAACAACTTGGTATCGTACTTATGTTAAGGCACAAAAAAACCATTAACTCTGGCCTAACCTATAATGGAGAGCATTGATTGTCTCATAAGCTATGAAAACAACAAAAATGATAAGTTGGTCCCACTTGTTGGGCTAACATGGCGAAGACCGAATTTTTTGACCGACTGATGTGACAAATGAGACGTGGGCCCCACCTGTTAATAAATAGAAGGTCCTCCTCTTTGTCACCCTTTTTAGAGCATCTACAACTGCGAAGGACAAATATAACATCTCAAACGCCCGCGGACACGCCTGGACGCGTCCGCGGGCAGTGAACAGGTAGTTCTCAAATAGCGTTCTCCACATCCGTGTATCTCATATCCGATCCCCTATATCCATACTAAACTATGCAATGTTGATCAAACTACGTAGATCAGCAAACATACATAGGCAAGCACACTTTCACCAAAAGGCCGTATGTTCAAATGACCACCAAAGTTCACATAAACAACAGACAACTTGAAACTACATCTAAATCTTGAAATTAAATTGAATAAAGGCAGATCTTCACCACTTCCAGGCCGGCCCCTTCCCCTTCAGGTCGCCGGTGTAGCTGTAGCCATCAGCGGCTGGTGGAGAATGATACGTCTCCGTCGTATCTACTGTTCCAAACACTTTTGCCCTTGTTTTGGACTCTAACTTGCATGATTTGAATGGAACTAACCCGGACTGACTCTGTTTTCAGCAGAATTGCCATGGTGTTATTTTTGTGCGGAAATAGAAGTTCTCGGAATGACCTGAAAATCAACGGAGAATTATTTTGGAATATATAAAAAATACTAGAAGGAAGATCCATGTCAGGGGGGCCTCCACCTGTCCACGAGGGTGGGGGGCGTGCCCCCTGCCTCGTGGGCCCCCTGACGCTCCACTGACCTCAACCCTGACTCCATATATTCACTTTCGTGGAGAAAAAACCCAGAGAGAAGGATTCATCACATTTTATGATACGGAGCCACCGCCAAGCCCTAAACTCTCTCGGGAGGGCTGATCTGGAGTCCGTTCGGGGCTCCAGAGAGGGGAATCCGTCACCATCGTCATCATCAACCATTCTCCATCACCAATTTCATGATGCTCACTGCCGTGCGTGAGTAATTCCATCGTAGGCTTGCTGGACGGTGATGGGTTGGATGAGATTTATCATGTAATCGAGTTAGTTTTGTTAGGGTTTGATCCCTAGTATCCACTATGTTCTGAGATTGATGTTGCTATGACTTTGCTATGCTTAATGCTTGTCACTAGGGCCCGAGTGCCATGATTTCAGATCTGAACCTATTATGTTTTCATCAATATATGAGAGTTCTTGATCCTATCTTGCAAGTCAATATTCACCTACTGTGTGTTATGATCCGGCAACCCCGAAGTGACAATAATCAGGACCACTCCCGGTGATGACCGTAGTTTGAGGAGTTCATGTATTCACTATGTGTTAATGCTTTGGTCCGATACTCTATTAAAAGGAGGCCTTAATACCCCTTAGTTTCCAATAGGACCCTGCTTCCACAGGAGGGTAGGACAAAAGATGTCATGCAAGTTCTTTTCCATAAGCACGTATGACTATATTCGGAATACATGCCTACATTACATTGATGAACTGAGCTAGTTCGGTGCCACCCTATGTTATGACTATTACATGATGAACCGCATCCGACATAATTCTCCATCACCGATCCATTGCCTACGAGCTTTTCATATATTGTTCTCCGCTTATTTACTTTTCCGTTGCTATTGTTATCATCACTACAAAACACCAAAAATATTACTTTTGCTACCGTTCCTTTTACCACCGTTACCACTACTATCATATTACTTTTCTACTAAACACTTTGCTGCAGATATTAAGTTTCCAGGTCTGGTTGAATTGACAACTCAGCTGCTAATACTTGAGAATATTCTTTGGCTCCCCTTGTGTCGAATCAATAAATTTGGGTTGAATACTCTACCCTCAAAAACTGTTGCGATCCCCTATACTTGTGGGTTATCAAGACTATTTTCCGGCGCCGTTGCCGGGGAGCATAGCTCTATTCTTTGAGTCACTTGGGATTTATATTTGCTTATCATTATGAAGAACTTGAAAGATTCAAGAACCAAGATTTATCCCTCAACTTCGAGGGGAGGTAAGGAACTGCCATCTAGCTCTGCACTTGATTCACCTTCTATTTTGAGTAAGCTTGCGATACCTAAACCTGCTTCTGCTATTAATTCTGATATGTCACATGTTATTGATGATGCCACTTCTGCTATGCATGATACTTATGATGAGACTACTTCTATGCTTGATACTACTGTGCCACTTGGTGAATTTCTTGATGAACAACTTGCTAGGGCTAGAGAGAATGAAATTATTGAAACTGATAATATTGTTGAAAGTGATGATGAAGATTCTCCCCTAGATATGAATTACCTGTTGTGCCAGAGGGCTATGTTATGGATGAAGAAACTGCTAGAGATTTTCTTGCTTGCAATGATAGGAGTGATCTTAAGAAATTATTAGCTAAGTTGAAACAAAAAACTTTGAATGCTAGAATGAAATATGATCCTGCTTATGCTAGAATGAAATATAATCTTGGATGGATTATGAATTCTCTGTTGACCCTGATATAATTACTTTGGTTGAATCTGATCCTTTCTATGGCTATGAATCTGAAACTGTTGGGGCACATCTTACTAAATTAAATGATATAGCCACCCTGTTCACTAATGATGAGAAAACTCGCTATTATATATCCTTAAATTATTTCCGTTCTCGTTAAAGGGTGATGCTAAGATATGGTTTAATTCTCTTGATCCTGGTTGTGTGCGTAGTCCCCAGGATATGATTTATTACTTCTCTGCTAAATATTTCCCCTCTCATAAGAAACAAGCTGCTTTAAGGGAAATATATAATTTTCTGCAAATTGAAGAAGAGATTCTCCCACAAGCTTGGGGGGGGGGGGGCTTCTCCAATTACTTAATGCTTTGCCTGATCATCCTCTTAAGCAAAATGAAATACTTGATATCTTTTATAATGGACTAACTGATGCTTCCAGAGATCACCTGGATAGTTGTGCTGGTTGTGTTTTCAGGAAAAGAACACCAGATGAAGCTAAAATTTTATTGAATAATATGTTGACTAATGAAAATAATTGGACACTTCCTGATCCAATTCCTGATCCAATTCCTGAACCAACTCCTAAGCCAACTCCAAAGAAAAGGGGTGTTCTATTTCTCAGTCCCGAAGATATGCAAGAGGCAAAGAAATCTATGAAAGAAAAAGGTATTAAAGCTGAAGATGTTAAGAATTTACCTCCTATTGAAGAAATACATGGTCTTAATTTACCGCCTGTTGAAGAAACATATGGTCTTGATAACCCGACACAGGTAGTAAAGGTAAATTCTCTCTATAGATATGATAAAGCTGAAATCCCTCCTACTAAGTTTGCTAGCTAATGCTTAGATGAGTTTGATAACTTTATGGTTAAGCAAGAAGACTTCAATGATTATGTTGGTTGACAATTGAAACATAATGCTTATATGATTGAACACTTGAGTGATTATATGGCTAATGTTAAGGGTGAACTAAAACTTATTAGTAAACATGCTTCTATGGTTACCATTCAAGTAGAACAAGTACTTAAAGCTCAGAATGATTTGCTCAATGAATTAAATAGTAAGAAAAATGATAATGCTGTTAGCGTTATGACTAGAGGTGGTAAAATGACTCAGGAACCCTTGTATCCTGAGGGCCATCCTAAGAGAATCGAGCAAGATTCTCTGAGAAATAATATTGATGCACCTAGTCCTTCTAAAAGGAAGAGAAAGAAAAATGATAGGACTTTGCATGCTTCTAGTGAACATGTTATTGACACACCTGAGAATCCCAACGATATTTCTATTTCTGATGTTGAAACACAATCTGGTAATGAGCATGAACCTAGTGATAATGTTAATAATGATGTTCATGTTGATGCTCAACCTAGTAATGACAATGAAGTAGAGATTGACCCTGCTGTTGATCTTGATAACCCACAATCAAAGAATCAACATTATGATAACAGAGACTTTGTTGCTAGGAAGCACGGTAAAGAAAGAGAACCATGGGTTCAGAAACCCATGCCTTTTCCTCCTAAACCATCCAAGAAAAAGGATGATGAGGATTTTGAGTGCTTTGCTGAAATGATTAGACCTATCTTCTTGCGTATGCGTTTGACCGATATTCTTAAAATGAATCTTTATGCTAAGTATATGAAGGCTATTGTTACAAATAAAAGAATGATACCGGAAGCTGAAATTTCCACCATGCTTGCTACTTATACTTTTAAAGGTGGAATACCTAAGAAACTAGGAGATCCCGGAGTACCAACTATACCATGCTCCATTAAAAGAAACTATGTTAAAACTGCTTTATGTGATGTTGGAGCCGATGTTAGTGTTATGCTTCTCTCTTTATATCATAGACTTGATTTGAATAAGTTGACACCTACTGAAATATCTTTGCAAATGGCTGACAAATAAACTGCTATACCTGTCGGTATTTGTGAGGATGTGCCTGTTGTGGTTGCAAACGTTACCATTTTAATAGACTTTGTTATTCTTGATATTCCCGAGGACGGTAGTATGTCTATTATTCTTGGAAGACCCTTTTTGAATACTACAGGGGCTGTTATTGATTGCACCAAAGGCAATGTCACTTTTCATGTTAATGGTAATGAGCATACGGTACACTTTCCGAGGAAACAACCTCAAGTCCACAGTATCAATTCTATTGGAAAAATTCCAACTATTACTATTGGAGGTTTTGAATTTCCTCTTCCTACTATCAAGAAGAAATATGATATCCTTATTGTTGGGGACATGCATATCCCCGTTGAGGTAACCTAGTGCTATTCGAAAATTCTCCGGTTCCATGTTATTCGGAATGAGTTTGTTAACAAGACCTAGTCAACCTTGTTAGTGGATTCCTTTTGATGAGCATGAGATGGATGAATTTAGAAAACACAAATCTCTGTACCCTCTTTTTACTTTCTGTTATTTATATTCAATAAAGCAAAAATAGTAAGTTCTGTCTGTTTTCTGAATTATCAATGCAATAAAAAAATACCCCAAAAATAAAAGTTCTCCAAATGCCCTGAAATTTAAATATGATTTTTTTTGGAAAATTTGAGAATATCTGGCACTGAGAACACAGCAGGGGGAGAAAGCACCTGGCCACGAGGGTGGAGGGCGCGCCCACCCCTGGGTGCGCCCCCTTCCTCGTGGGCCCATGGTGGCTCCCCTCCACTTATTCCAGCTACCATAAACTCCTTCTTCCTTCCACAAAAATCACCAACCAGGTCAAACCCGAGTCCAAGCTCATTGTGCTGCCATTTTCGATCTCCTTGCTCAAAGCTCCATTAAAAAAACTGCTTTGGGGGATTGTTCCTTGGTATGTGACTCCTCTAATGGTCCAATTAGTTTTTGTTCTAGTGCTTTATTCATTGCATATTTTTGCTTCTTAGGTGACCCTGTTCTTGAGCTTGCATGTCAAATTTATATGGTCAAAAGTAGTTTTAATGCATGATATTGTTGGAAATATGCCCTAGAGGCAATAATAAAAGCATTATTATTATATTTCCTTGTTCATGATAATTGTCTTTATTCATGCTATAATTGTGTTATCCGGAAATCGTAATACATGTGTGAATAATAGACACCAGCATGTCCCTAGTAAGCCTCTAGTTGACTAGCTCGTTGATCAACAGATAGTCATGGTTTCCTGACTATGGACATTGGATGTCATTGATAACGAGATCACATCATTAGGAGAATGATGTGATGGACAAGACCCAATCCTAAACATAGCTTAAAGATCGTATAGTTCGTTTGCTAGAGTTTTTGCAATGTCAAGTATCTTTTCCTTAGACCATGAGATCGTGTAACTCCCGGATACCGTAGGAGTGATTTGGGTGTGCCAAATGTCACAACGTAACTGGGTGACTACAAAGGTATACTACGGGTATCTCCGAAAGTGTCTGTTGGGTTGACACGGATCAAGACTGGGATTTGTCACTCCGTATGACGGAGAGGTATCACTGGGCCCACTCAGTAATGCATCATCATAATGAGCTCAAAGTGACCAAGTGTCTGGTCACGGGATCATGCATTACGGTACGAGTAAAGTGACTTGCCGGTAACGAGATTGAACGAGGTATTGGGATACCGATGATCGAATCTCGGGCAAGTAACATACCGATTGACAAAGGGAATTGTATACGGGGTTGCTTGAATCCTCGACATCGTGGTTCATCCGATGAGATCATCGAGGAGCATGTGGGAGACAACATGGGTATCCAGATCCCGTTGTTGGTTATTGACAGGAGAGCGATCTCGGTCATGTCTACATGTCTCCCGAACCCGTAGGGTCTACACACTTAAGGTTCGGTGACGCTAGGGTTGTAGGGATATGTATATGCAGTAACCCGAATGTTGTTCGGAGTCCCGGATGAGATCCCGGACGTCACGAGGGGTTCCAGAATGGTCCGGAGGTAAAGCATTATATATAGGAAGTGCTGTTTCGGCCATCGGGACAAGTTTCGGGGTCAACGGTATTGTACCGGGACCACCGGAAGGTCCCGGGGGTCCACCGGGTGGGTCCACCTACCCCGGGGGCCACATGGGCTGTAAGGGGGTGCGCCTTGGCCTACATGGGCCAAGGGCACCAGCCCCAAGGGGCCCATGCGCCTAGGGTTTCCAAAGGGGAAGAGTCCCACAAGTGGAAGGCACCCCTAGGTGCCTTGGGGGGGAGGGAAACCTCCCTTTTGTCAGGAACCCGACTCAATGCCACATAGATCTAGCATGTAACACTTCATATCACTTTGCGGCCTCACGCACGGTATTCCCACGGGTGTCGCCTTACCTTTACCCGGGACCGTTTGCGCCTTTTGGCACACGTATATGACAGCGTCGCTAGCATCCATATGATAAGGAGCCCGGGCTGACATGGCTAGTCGTAAACCCAAAGTGGCACAGACTTACAGGGACAGGCATCCATGACCCAGCATCGAACGTGTCGGTCATCAGCGAGTGAATCCAGGCTGTAGCACTGGGCTAGCAGGACTCCGGTGAACCGGGCTGTAGCGGGCTAACAGGACTCCGGTATTCATCGCGTGACATTTCCCCGAAGGGACAGACACAGGAACGAAGAAGGACACATGCCGGCCAGCCTAAGTGTTCCGGAGCAGTAGCAAGCTACCATGGCTCGGTGGA